>NW_026936136.1:0-69937 GCF_032062105.1 Saccostrea cuccullata | reverse complement strand
CTGTTTGTCTGTCTGTCTGTTGTCAACTTTAACCTTCGCCAAAACTTTTAAACCGTAAGAGATAGAGACTTCATATTTGGTATGCATACTCCTCTAATAAAGTCCTTTCAAATGACATTAAGGTCAATGACCTTGTGACCTTGACTGTGACCTATATGCTAAAAATAGCTTTTTACACTTTTTGCCATAACTTTTGAACAATAAGAGATAGAGACTTCATATTTGGTATGCATACTCCACTAATAAAGTCCTTTCAAATGACACCAAGGTCAATGACCTTGTGACCTTGTCTGTGACCTATATGCTAAAAATAGCTTTTTCCACTGTCTGTCCTAACTTTTTAACCATAGGAGATAGGGACTTCATATTTGATATGTATACTCCACTAATAAAGTCCTTTCAAACGACGACAAGGTCAATGATCTTGTGACCTTGACTGTGACCTGTATGCTAAAAATAGCTTTTTACACTTTTTGCCATAACTTTTGAACAATAAGAGATAGAGACTTCATATTTGGTATGCATACTCCACTAATAAAGTCCTTTCAAATGACACCAAGGTCAATGACCTTGTGACCTTGTCTGTGACCTATATGCTAAAAATAGCTTTTCCTACTGTCTGTCATAACTTTTTAACCATAGGAGATAGGGACTTCATGTTTGATATGCATACTCCACTAATAAAGTCCTTTCAAACGACGACAAGGTCAATGATCTTGTGACCTTGACTGTGACCTTTATGCTAAAAATAGCTGTTTACACTTTTTGCCATAACTTTTGAACCATAGGAGACAGGGACTTCTTATTTGGGATGCTTACTCCACCGATTAAGTGCTTTCAAATGACACCATGGTCAATGACCTTGACTGTGACCAATATGCTAAAAATAGATTTTTTGAACTTTGTTGCCGCCGGGCGCATAGTGTTTCACAAACACATCTTGTTCTCATTTTAATACCTCAAATTCTTTTATTTTTTAATAACTAGTTCACATACGAGTCTCCCGACCCATCTCGAGGTGAGATAGTGAGCAAGACGATGAGTCTGGTGCTGTGTGAGTTATCTCAGCTGGTAACGGGATTCACCTACTGCTACGAGAACGAGATGAGTCATTGGTGTAATAAATCCCCTCCAGTACTAAACGAGCTCGGCCCGGCATTCAAGAGGGTTTATAATTTACTACAGAGTTTTGTCAAGGTTTGTTCATGCAATCTCTTGAATTTTTTCCTTCTTTGATTATTTTCATTAAATTTTTAATGTGTTGTTTAAGAAAATAATACCTACGATGTGTACACAGGCCATATTTAATATATCACATTTTGGTTGGCTTTACTTTCTGACCATATACCCAGTTATAGTATTAGATCCAAAGACATATAAATTAGTGCAATACAGAATACACACATGTATTGTATGACAGGGTTTATTACATACTGAACAGTAAACCATCTACATGTATACTGATTATTTTTAACACTCCAAAGGCAAATTTTATGTTTCAAAGAACAAACTTTGTTGTTTTATTAATCTCTATCACATTTTAATTTTCTGTATTTCAGTTAATAAAGGATTTTGAATCCATAAGAGACTCCTATACACATCTTAGTCGAGACACCAAAATCAATATACAGAGATCTGTCAAGACCAAGAAAGCTAGTCTAGGCAAGTATAGTTTTCTCTGTAGTATAATACTTATCATCAGAATGGCACTGGTGGGCACTGTCAGCTAGACTAAAATAAAGTTATTCAATTAACTTAGGTTTCAAAAAGTGTTCAAAGTCAATGAATAAGAAAAAAAATTTAATTGGTATAAATCAGTATGTAATAAAAAATTATACAGAGAAAGGGGGTTCCAGCATATCGAAGCGGTGAAAACTTAACAAAATACTGATGAATTTATCTTCTTTCTTAGAGAAACTTCAATCTTAATACTAAAGTATCAGTTGTCAGCTTTGGTATTTGTATAAATCAGTATACTCCCATAATCAGGATACTGTTTTGATTTCAACCTGGATTCCAATCATACTGTGAAATCACTAATTTTTAATATGGAGAGACCCATGAACTCATGACCACCACGAAATGTAAAATTTCATATCCATTACTACTAAACATTTTTCAACCACGAATTCAGATCCCCACAAACCAAAAAAATTTTCCTCAAACCTCGAAAATTTGACCCCACGAAAACGTGTGATTTTACAGTATTATATTTTAAAATACCTCTTCTTTTTTCCTATTTAGTTAAATATATTCCAACTTAGCTTGTCCTCAGCATTCTTATTAAAATCAATGTATAGATTTTATATATTAGGGCATATTGATACTCAAATCATAAAAAAATGCATTATCAGTGGATGTTTTATTTTTACTACTAGTTGTACAGTCAGAGCAAACACATATGCAAGTATTGTGGCTTACAGCAAGATGGTATTCATTCCTTCTGGCTTTTGCATTTATAATAATTAACATTTATAGCAAAGCAAAATCGTCTGCCACTGGCACTTAGTTTTAACTTCGGGTGGTTTTCTCTGAATTATAGAAAATAGAGACTGAAAAATATAAGCAGAATTCCAAAAATTTTAGAATACCGATAAACCATGGGGGGTTGACATTTGAACCAATTCATGTTGTTTCCATTAGTAAGCAAGGACAAACAATTTGATGTGATACAAATATTATACCCATTAATTGTAGCATACGTAAATGAAGAAAAGAAATGAAAGTCACTTTGCTGTAAGTGTTCATTCATTATACAAGTGTGTTGGCTGTAACTGTGTTTTAATGGACAGGAGCTAGTTCTCATGTTATCTCTCATAACCGAGTCCCTTTTCTGGTCCAAGTTTTTTTCTTTGTTTAGCATCCACTCATATTTCAAAAACCCATCTACCTTTGCACAAAAAAACACAAGACAAATAAATAGAAAAAAGATTTCAGGAATATGGAGATTTTTTTCTGACGACGGGTGTCAAAACAAGGTGCAGGCGGAGGCTAAACAAAGAAAAAAAACTTGCCATTGCCAAATCTGCCTAAGAGACGAGACAAACCTGAATAGACAACTTTCTTATTGCCCTTTTGGGATCAATCAGCGTTACCCACTTGTTCCATAACATAATACAATTTTTATAAGCCAGTATCTCACAAATTAAATAATTTTGTTTAAATATTCATCATGTTTTCTGCGTTCCCCCAAACTCTAGTAATACAGGACTGAATGGTACAAAATTGTCAAAAAGCATTTGATGGTTTTGATACTTTTAAACAAGTGACAAAAGATATACATGTATTGAGAGAATGAAAATGCCTTCATAACAAAAGAAGGTAACTCTAACGAATGTGAAAGTCGTCTATTACAGAAAGTCGAACTTCTCATATTACTTTTCTACTTCCTTTTCATTTAACTGTAATTCATGAAAATATTTTGCTTACTCTAATCATGACATGAGTATTAACCTTTAATATTCGACCGATAACCATTGGGCGGTACTAATCCCAGTTACTCTTATAAAACCTTCAAAAACAAAAACAGGAGACAACTGTTCATTTTCATCATTTATTGAATTCTTCAATATGAGTATTTCATCCAAAGAAAAATCTTAGCAATGAAGTATCTTTTTCATTGAAAGTTCATGTTAAGGTTTCTGCTGGCAAAACATATATACTAACCTGTATTAAATTCAAACCTGGAAAAAAATTAATAATACAATTAAATATTAGGTAAATGCAACTTATTTATCTTTCAATAGCAACAGCAGGACAGGAAATGTTGGAGAGCCTCCAAGAGTGTGTTACTGTTCTCGACGAATCTGTTCATCGCGGGACAGCAAATTCCAGTCATTCAGTGCTGGAGGTGTCCAAGCTTGCAAGATGATGGTTGTCCACACAGCAAGGAGGTGCAATAAATGCTTGGATTTACGTCCTGGGCTTTAAAAGGAGAGGGTATTTGTTTAGCCTCAAGTACCAATCAAATATAAACATGATTAGATATTATAACACTGTGTTGCAATCAAGTGTTCTCGACTCCAATTAAAAAATATTTTCAAAACTCGATTGAGGACTTGAACTGTACCAGAGAAACCATTTTCATTTTGTGTACATTCTTGATTGTCTATAATAAAATTGTACAGAACATGCCACTTCAGGTTTTGATGTAAAATGCTAATATAGAAGTATGTTATTATTATGTTGTTTACTGAAGTTTCGGTACATTGTATATCTGCTGTATAACTTCAAATATGAAATAACCTCATCTTTACACCAAAGTTGCAACATTTGCAATTCTTTTCAATATGAGCACTGTACCACTTAAATAAAACCATTAGGTCATTTAAACTACACCATTTTAGATAACCACATTTCATAAATAAGAGTTTTGCACACATGTATTGGTTCTCAATTTTCCAAGATTTTTCAGCAAACAATGCAATAAATGCTTGATTGAATATGGATATAGCGGAATTGCTACCGTGATGATGATCAATATAAACATGTACTTAGTCAATGCAATGGTCAATATGGTCTATGATGCCAAACAAGTCCCGAGACTTTCAAGTTAAGACAATCAACTCTCAGTTTTTGAATAACTTATCCCTTGAACATTTCAAAAATTATGGGATATTTTCAGTTGGCGGTTGTCAAGACTTGCAAGTTTCAGGACTGTTTGTATTTGGTAAAAAGCAGACCATTTACCTTGGGTTAGATTGAGGCTGTACTGCACCCTTTAGGGGGCCCCTTTGGCCACCTTGGTACAGTGTTCCCTTAGATTGGATGTGGCCTCGACTGAAAAATAAAACTTATAGGCATTAGAATGGAATACACTCAATACATGGATAAAACACAATTTAATAGTTTCTTAAAAGGTACATAGAATTGGATTAAAAGATAATTTTTAAATTGTTCTGGATTTTGAGGTTTTTTTTTCTTTATGCACAGCTGAGCTGTTATAAAAAGTCAACATTCAATACAGCACTAGTTCATAATGAATTTCATTTTTTAAACATTATTTTTAGCTACAAGATACAGCAAGTAACATTCTTTTCAACTGGTCGTTTTCCCTTTGAAGATTGAGATTTTCCCTTTTGAGTTGGTTTATCACTCCCTTTTTCCTTTGGCGTCTGGTTTTCACTTCAGTAAACTGAACACTGGTAGGGGAACATTCCAATTCTTTTTCCAAAAGTTCGGCTTTGGATTCCATTGAACAAATAGCTGAAATAAGTTCTGATTTGCTCAGACGAGAAGCCTCATCAATCTGAATAGAATTGTAAGCATCTTCAAAGTCTTTCTCCATAAAAGCCTTGGTATCCTGATCAGCACTATTTATAGAATCATTCAAGTCGTCCATCTGGAATAACAAAGAATCGTCTGCTGGCTCGGGCGGTTCAACAATGGACGCATCTGAGTCGTCTGAATAGTGAAGGCGCTGACCCCAGGGGTCAGGGGACTCAAAACCAAGAAACTCGCAACTGTATGTAAAATGATCATCCATCAAAAACTGTGTCGAGTTGTGGGGAGCTTTAGGGCTATATCTAGGCCTCAAAATGGTTTGGCGCCTTCGGTTACCTTTGGCCTGTCGCTGCCGATATTTTTTCACTGGTGACATGCCCTCTGAATCTCCATCGTAAGGAGAGAGTCTTTCGCAGCTTAGACAATTTTCCAGATTTCCTTTTATTTCACTAACCTCGTGAGTATCTCGCAAGTTCCTGTTCTTTTTCTTGCCCCGTCTTGTTTTCTTCGATCGACGTAAACTTGCTCCTTCTAGAAAATCCATTCTTTCTGCCAATTGAAATTTCTTCTTTAAAAAATCTGGGATAACGTTTTTCTGGTTATGAATTTGATTAATTTCCATAAGCATATTTTTTTGATATGAATCTTTGTACTACACGTCCTCCTCCGACGAAGAGTATCTGCTGAATACGTTGCAAAATCGTTGGCAACAGTTCTTATAAACTAAGAGCACGTGACCAAATCGTCGTAAATACGAATATCACGTCACAACACGAAAATACCCCAATAGTCTTCGTCCGTAAAACGTTTTAAGACATCCGATCCCGATCTAATATTAAAGCAAAATGGCATGATTATTAATTTTAAGTAATTTTGCAATAAAAGTAACTATATAAAATGTAAATTAATTTTTTTCAAATATAGTTATGGTTTTAAAAGTAGATTTCACTCAATTATATTAACATTTTATTTTTTATTACTTTCAGTGCTTTTTTTGTTTATTCATGTGCATGCCACTTTTGTAAAGTTGATATTTCGTTCGAAGTTGGAACAGTAGAGTAATTCATTTAATGAAACTTTTAAGCTCTCGTTAAGAACTAAAGCATGGTGACAGAAAGTTGTCATGTTCTTCAAAATATATTTCAGAGCTTTGCCTCTTACGAATCAGGGGCCCGTTTCACAAAACTATCTTATGACTATAAGATCTGTCTTAAGACCGAAAATTATCGTAAGATTGTACCATAGCTGTTTCACAAAACTTTCATATCTTATGATAATCTTAAGATCTATCATAATCTTAAGACAACTAGATACATGTCTTAAGTCTAAAATGAAACTTGCGACAGTATGTATTTTGGCTAAAAACCGAAGGATATTTAAAGAAAACGGTTTTTAGAGATAGAACAACGCTTTGGACTATATCCTGATAGTCCCCAATAATTTTCAAAAAAAAAATATACGATAGAAATATTAAAATGCACCTACTTTATGTTTTTGCACTGTATTCATTTCAAGACATTTTCTTTGGTTGTGCCCCCTCCCAACTGAATTGCAACCCAATTAATTTCAAAGAAAACATTTTCTTGAGTCGTACAAAATTAGAATAAAATCAAATAGTTTAACATCTAATCCACCGGAATAAGTAAGACAATTCAATATGCTGCAATATTTGATGATGTATGTGCATGTACATGCTTTCTTTATGCTTTTTATAATAGTATTGAAACCGTAAAATTTTGATTGGAATTTTTTCTGTCGATTCTCTCCTTCATTTGTTAGCATTAATATTTTGTTGCAGTAGTTGAAGCGTTTCAAAGACACCTGCATCGAATTAATTTTATGAACGAACTTTGAACACGATTTGGTGTTTCAAAAGCAGTTATTGTTAAAATCGTTCATTATTTGCAAAGCTTCTGATACACTTGTAGTTTTAATTTAAAGTAATCACATGCATTTTATCAGAAACTTCTATTTCCTGAGCAAAAAGACATTTAAGCAAGTTTTATTAATCAATTTTGTGTGATGAAATTAATTAAATTTTAATGACCCCCTCCCCTTCCCAACACACACACAAAGTACATTAAAGTTGATGCAATAAAATTTTGTTTTTTTTCCGAGGGTATATCTGTAAAAGAAACTACCGCCGGTATATGAGACACACATTATTTCAATATTTCAAAGAAAATTAAAGAAAGACTTCGTGAAAACATTTTTCTAATACCAGTTGGTATTGAAGAATGGAATTTGTCTTAAGACTTGTCTTAAGATTTCTTATACTTAAGATAGTTTTGTGAAACAGCAGTGACAAATCTTATGATCGTCGTAAGTCAGATCTTAAGATAATCGTAAGATCTATCTTAGGACAAATCTTACGATAGTTTTGTGAAACGAGGCCCACACTGTAAAAAGAAGTGTAAATAATTTAACACAATTATTAACACTATTCTGGAAACACTTAATTCACGCGTTAAAGTGTGAATACATTTACGGGTGTGTTAATCTATAAACATGTAGAAATGTTAAATAAAATTAACGCATTACACGTTAAAACCCCTGGAAACACTTAATTCACGCTTTAACGTGTTAATTCTGAAACTGGTGTTTAACATTTAACACACGTTTCGAAAAAAAAAAAAGATATTAATCCTCATTATTATCCTTTTGTCTGTTGTCCTGTAGGAAAAAACAAATATAAATACACATGTACGAGAATAATTTTATTTTTCAACACGTGCATGTAAAATTGCCTACTAAATTAGTTCATATTTGTAGTTTTGTGTAAAAATACCACCAGCCAATGTTTTAAAATATTCCAAAACAGTCCGTAGATTACTGCATGGGTAGTCCAAGTCAAATACATAATACGACTTTGCTTTGAGCACACACAGCAGTCACAAAAGATCCTGTTGTTTCTTGTGTTTTAATCCGTTTATGTCCAAATTTTGCTCACATTTTAAGTAATCGTCTGAGTAGGCGAACACAATCCAAAATGTTCTAAGTTGTTATCCGAGATACAATATAAGAATTCATAGTCCAAAGAAAAATAATTTAGATTCACTACCATGTAAGTCCAAAATTATCAAGTTCACAAAGGCAAACGTCGTCTCCGATGATCGATGTACAATGTATATCACAAAATTCTTCATCATTTAAAAAGCTACTTTGGAAGGGGCATATTCCTCTTCAGACTCGAGATGTTTTGAAATTCTTTGATGACAGGTCTTCTTTTGACTGGGCATTCTAAATAAATATGATGGAAGTGCATAAGCAAATACTTAGTACAACGTTTATAAATTAGTACAATATCCACTCTTTGTTTACATGGTTTACTTGACTCAACCGACCAAAGAATGCAAAAGTTTCTAAAAAATAATATTAACACAAATGTTATTGAAATAGAATTTGTAGTACAATTCTAGAAATAGCTTAAAAATGATAATCAACTTACCCTTGCACACAAAAACACACAACGAAGTTGGTCTTGCTTTCTTTGAATTTTCTGCTGACCGCTTTCTTTGAAACAAAGAAATTTTTTATGCGGCGGCAAAAGGTCAGGTCAGCTAGAGAGAGGTCAGTTTCAGTGATGTAATTCATCACTAATTTATACACTTAATGTGTTAATAAAATGGTACCTACTTTTAACACTGGTGTTAATAGTTAACAATACCGTATGTATCTGTTATTTGCTTTTGAGTGTTTTTTCCCCACCAAATGCAATTCAAGGATTTTTAATGATGTTCTGACAAACAGATTAGGAATATTACTACTTATTTCAGCTAGTGTACATGTCATGCATATAAATTGATATAAACCAAAATCATAATCATATACATATTAGTGAAATAAGGTATTAAAATGTGTTCAGAAAATATACCAGTTGGGGGGGGGGGGAAGGGGGTTACCAAAATTCTTACACATCAAAATGTTTTGCATTCTAAAATGAAAGGTAAAGAAAATAGTTATATTAATTGAAATAAACTTGCAAGAAGACTGAGGGGCTATTAACACATAATATGTTAAAGCAGAACACATGGAATGTTTACATGTTCATGTGTTTAAGATTTTACACCTTTAATATATGACGATTAAAGATTTAACACTACCGTAGATCAATTAACATATGAACATGTTAAAAATGAACACTACTTTTTACAGTGCAGGTACCTTTTTATACATGAAAAGTATTAAAAATATAAATGTTTGACCAGTCCTTCAATGTTCTGTTGCAGCGTTTCAATTTGATATATCAAACTTCATGCATATTTTTCATACGCCACCACTGACCCTTATTTGACTATACTGCATCAAACTGTGGGATGGGGTCGGGCGATCTTTTTATAAGATGAACGTTTTGTTGCTATGTGCCTGTTGAAAGTGGCCGGGGGGCGGGGGGGGTACCGACCAGAAAAAGTGTTTGGAGACTACGCCCAAATGTTCAATGCTTAATAAATATGTAGTATGTCTATCTTTGTAAAATAAAAGTGGGAGGGGGAGGGGGGCTAAGCCCCACCTTACGCCCCCCGTTTTTGACGCTTAAGTTTTTCTTATATTTATATTGTAAATGATCCAACATGACCCATTTATTTAATTACCCCTCCCCCCCCCCCCCCCCCCCCCGAATCCCGTATTTTTTTTTTAAATAAAGTTGCTTAAAAAGAGGAGTATTAAGGATGGGAGAAATGAGGTTTTAATATTTAATTTGTAAACTCTTCTTTTTGTTGTTTAGACGCTGTATGTGTGTGAATTTATTATACAAAGCTAAATGGACAAAAATGTTAAGAAGTAGTAAACCCTATCAAACATGACTATCGCCTCGCCTTAGTACACGTAAAACGTGACAGTATAGTTGTCTTATAACCAGTAGGATTAGAAAGAATCATGCACGCAGTTTTGCTGACTATGATAAAAAATATCCATGAATGTTGATCGATGGTAATTTAAAAAGTGGTGCAGATGTTACTTTTACTTCAAATAAAATATCAAACAATTATAGAAATGAATTTCGATCACTACATGTTCGTGTGTTTTTTTTTTAAAATTCACTGTTTACTTTCTTTTAAAATTGATTCACTAATGAATACAACATACCCATGGGAACAGGGAATTTTGTAATGTAATTGAACATTAACTCAATTTCTTGTTTATTAGAATTTGAGAGCGAAAATTTCCTAATTCAACACTACAGTGGCAGACAAGTAGTTCGTGTAGGAACCTGTGAAACAAAATATGTATACTGAGAACGAATTCAAAAAGTGGGCTCAGGATTTTTTTCGTAGAATATAGGAATCCAAATGCATCGATTTGTTTGATTAACCTTAATTCCTATAGCTTTATAATATTAATGATTACATTTTAAAGAAAAATAAACATTTAATGTTTTTGAATAAGGATGGGACAGATTTTTTAAAAAAAATAAATAAATAAAAAAATAAAGCCTTCGTTATACATAGATCCTAAATTATGGCAATCATGTGCTAATAACATGTAATTAGACATGTGCCTGATGAAGATAAATTTTCACCATTCATGTCAGCCTTATAATTTAACCCCCCACAGTGTTGCACAGTGTGCACACTGGCCTGACTATGTATCTTTGGTGTCGTGCGGATATATAATTATGTAAATGCACAGATAATAAATTATTTGACATGTTCACTTATATTATTTCAGGTGTCAAATAATAATGTCAAGAAAACGTGTCTGGGTAAACAATAAAAAAAAATTTAATTGACTGTATTTTAACTGAATAATTAAGGGGGTTATGTATTTTTTCCTTTATCCGTGACGATGATACGTCCATGCAGATATATAGTAAGACAGCCGAAGATATCATTCCGGGAAATACATAATGTTGAGAAAAATATATTTCATTGTTTTCCTTATTAAATACATTTTATTATGGTATTACGAGACGATCGA
This sequence comes from Saccostrea cuccullata, assembly GCF_032062105.1. Classification (NCBI taxonomy): domain Eukaryota; kingdom Metazoa; phylum Mollusca; class Bivalvia; order Ostreida; family Ostreidae; genus Saccostrea; species Saccostrea cuccullata. The sequence goes on along the minus strand of NW_026936136.1, from coordinate 58,795 downwards.
GAAGACAGGACCACTTTTTTCAAAAGGACTAAGGGCTGTGAACAAAATGTAATTTTGCGAATAAATTTTATTATTTTTTATATGTATGAATTTGACAATAGTTTAAACGTTTTTGTTTGTTTGTTTGTTGTTGATGATTTTTTAAAAAAAGAAATTCAAAGATATTTCTATGCTATGCATTATTTTTAAAAATAGAAACATTAATTTTACGATCAACTTAAGTTTTTTTTGTCTTACTATTGTATTCGCAATATCTATTGTTTGTTAAACAGGTCCCAGATATCAAGTAATAAAGACAGGACGTACAGTTAGTCAGTACAATATTACTCGATTTTTTTATTTTTTACCTCGGGCTCAATTCTCGAAATTCAAGCACAATGATAACACGGATTCTTCAGGAAGAAAATCTTCAAAGAAATTTTGTTTTATTAATAAAAATACTAAAATAATATATTTTTACCATTTATGATGAATAAAATATCATTATGAAAAAAAAAACAATAAATTCTTTTTTCAGTTATTCACGTCTCAATGTTCTAAAAATAGATCATTAGTGATTGCCTTGTGCAACACACTACACACGACCATAACTTGCGGGATTGACCATGCGGATGGAATGTTCTAGTGTGAATAACTTGATAAAATTGTATCTTCCCGATTTTCATATACGAAGGCGTCCGTGTTTAAGAAATTGTAAAAGATATAAAAGTATAGATCAACCGAAATAATAAAATGCCGAAGAAAAACAAAAAGGGTAAGTAGCCCGCGCCATATTCATCCATGCTTTGATCACGCGTGAGCTACGTAGTAGCCTAATTTCTCAGGAAAATTAGAATATAAGTTGAATTTTTACAAATAGGGGGGTGAGGATAAGAATCATCAAGAGATATAAATAAAGACATATTTTTACGATAACAGATTACCTGCAGTGAAGGAAAGAAAGGTAGCCCATTGACTTGAGATCGTAACCTTGACACGCATACAGCAATATTGTTTATCATTAGAGCACCAGCGCATTTAATTATGTCAAATTAATCTTAAAGTGTTCATTACTATATCAGACTCATAATGACATTTCTTGAACACTAATCTAAGTTTTCCCCACGCTTTATCGCCAAGGTATTGAAGTACTATTCTTCAATGTAACATGTACCATATGGAGCCATTTTGATGATTGAACATCCTACATTTTTATTGAAAGTGTTGACAAATTTAACTAGAGAGTAAATTTTTGTATGAATCACATCTCATACTTACAATACAATATTTGTCATTTAATTATTTTACAGGAAAGTGCAAAACAAATGACAACAATTTCCTTGTATCAAATGATGCACTTGTGTTTTGCCATATACTCTGACAATGTATTTAATGAATTTTTCAATTTACAGTTTTCTTGCTAAGTTGGTTAATGGTATACATAATGAAAAGATATATATGCAGTCCCATACAATGACAAATTTTAACAAATAATAAAAAAATAATCAATTTTTTTAAAAGAAAGAGAAACTGGGTGTAGTTTTCATGCATCTTTTGTTTTTCAGGGAAGGGGGCAAAGCCAAAGGCAACTCTAGATTCATTGCCGACAAGTGAGGATGACAGAGAAACGGCTGATAACTGGAGCACGGCCAGTATTCTCTCTGATGATGGACAACAAAGCAGCCTGTCAGAAGAAGGTAACAGTCGCATTTAGAATGAATACATGTACATCTTGATTATAGATTAACACATACTGCAAACCAATTTTTATTTGCGAAGATTTTATTCGGGATTTACTAGGGATTTATTAGTTTGCAACAATTAAATTTTTGCGATCAAGCTCTTTTTGATCTGAAGTTAGTAGAAACAGAGGCTTTAAGGACAGGTTCAGGGTGAGAAATATTTGCGATGACGTGCTTCTTCCGAACCTCGCGAAAATTTCTCGCAGGCAAATAAAAGTTGGTTTAGACTTTAGAGTATATTGATTGAAAGAAATTACAAACAGTAATAAATGCTAATTTAATGTAATGTTATGTGATGTAAATTTGTTAATTTGAAGGAGCAGGCCCTGATGAATCTACTGCTCAGGAGAATTTTGAGGACAAGCTGAAAGACTGTATTGATGGACTAGCTGAGAAAAGGTAGTGTTTGTTGCAGTTTAGTATATTTTAATCATGGATTCGGTCCCCACTGAAAATGAAAATTACTTTACTGTAAGTCTTGTATTCTTAATAAGCATGTTTATTTAAATGCGTCTTACTGTTTATATATGTGTCAACACAGTTGTCCCTAGGAATAGCATGGGGCATTCGAAAAGAAGAAGGGGGTCTGAAGTTCTGCCCCAAACGGGGGGTTGAAGGGGAATACAAGAATAACCAGAACATTACATCATTATAGGTGGGAGAATTCCACAGGTCTTAGGGACAACCTTGATCAATAAATATCCAAAAATGTTGTATTTCTTATTTGCATGATTTTTGCTCTCTGTCTTCACAGTGCACAGACCAGGAAGACAGCTTTAGATGGAGTAGCAAAGGCTCTGTCAAAGAAGTACATCATGGACTTCCTCATGGAAAGGTAGTCTGAAATATTTTATAAGGAAATCAGTGGGCAGGGATATTTATGATCAAGGAAAATAAAAAAAAATCTTATTGTGTGTCTAAAAGAAACTAAAGATTTTAAATGAAATCTTTTGTTGCATTCAACATTTTATAATTTTTTAGTAAGTCTACCATAGATAAACATTATTGTTATGCTCCCGTTCGAAGAAGGGAGGGCATATTGCTTTGCTGCTGTCTGTCGGTCGGTAGGTCTGTCGGTCCATTTAGTTTCCGTTCATTTTCTTCATAACCATTGCACATACTGAAATGAAATTTCGTATACAGGTATATCAGATGAATATCTAGGTCAAGTTCTGTTTTGGATTTTTATGCCCCTTGGACTTAGAAAAATTCCATATTTTTGCAGTTTCCGTTCATTTTCTTTGGAGAGGTTGCACATTTTGAAAAGGAATTTAGTATACAGGTATATCAGATGAATTTCTAGGTCAAGTTTTGTTTTGGGTATGATCGCACCATAATTGACAGAGTTATACCCCTTGGACTCAGAAAAATTCCAGTTATTTGCAGTTTCTGTTCATTTTCTTTTGAGAGGTTGCACATATTGAAATGGAATTTAGTATACAGATTAGTCAGATGAATATCTAGGATAAGATCTGTTTTGGGTACGATCGCACCATAATTGACAGAGTTATGCCCCTTGGACTTAAAAAAATTCCAACAATTTACAGTTTCCATTCATTTTCTTTTGAGAGGTTGCACATATTGAAATGGAATTAAGTTTACAAATTAGTCAGATGAATATCTAGATCAACTTAAGTTTTGGGTATAATCACACCATTTTTGACAGAGTTATGCCCTTTTGGACTTAAAAAAAATACCAATTTGTGGGGGAGGGGGGCATAAGTGTTTTACAAACATCTCTTGTTTATAATATTATTTATGTGAACTGCAGACAATGAAATTCAATTATTTAAGAAAAAGTCTTAAAAGGTGTTAAATATAGATATGCATGAAGATGCTTTTTGATGAATCCTGCTGATTGAGAATAGGCTGGGGTTAATTCCTACATGTATATTCTCTGTTTTTATAGGAAGGTGACTTTGACCGATTACCTGTTGAAGTGTCTGAAGAAAGGCAAGGGAGACGAGCAGGTGCTTGCTGCCCGTTGCCTGAGTCTACTGTGTATGCAGATGGGGCTCGAGGCGGAGGACATCTTCAGTGAGATACAACCTCAGCTACTGACCGCCATGACAGATAATTCTGTAGCCCTCAAGGCCAGGTCACAGGTGTGTATAGGGGGAAGAGATACTGAAAATTCCTTATTTTACACAAGTACTTAGTATTGCAAAATATAACATGGGATTTCAACACCGTGATAGTTAAAGTAATTAACTTTATTTTGCAATTGAAGATTCTTGTGAAATGATGCAATAATTATTTTTGTGTATAATTATATTTAAGGAATGAAGCTTTTTTCAACTTATATTATACGATATAACATTACTTGGGGCAGTTTACGCTTTATAAACCACGAAGTGGTTTATAAAAAAGCGTAAACTGCCCCAAGTTTTGCTATATCGTATAATATAAGTTGAAATAAGATTCATTCCTTATAATTTAATTTCAGTGCAGACGATGAGACAATTTTTCCCCCAGAATAAGGCTTCACATTGATTAAATTTTAAAAGTAACATCAATCAAAAGACGTGTTACAAGTAAAATTAAATTATGTAGGAATAGACATAGAGAAAAAAAGAAATATAAAATAGTTTAAGTTGCCCATCATTTCATTATACAGTGCCAAATAATTTATTATTCGGCCATCTGTTGGAGTCGGGTTCTTTTCAGTTGGTTAAGAGACTGCTTTTGAAAAGATTTCATTGCTTACAATTATTTGGATCAGTGGTGTTGGCCACAATCAGTTTTGTTAACACTGTGTATTATTTATGGTTATTGATTTTTCAGTGTGCCATTGGCTTGGCTGTCTGTAATTTCGTGTCCTGCACAGATATTGATGTAAGTACTGAATAAAATATGTGTCAGTCTGTGACACATTAATTTTTTACATGTATGAGGACTGAAGATGATCATTTTAAAAACTTTTTAAGTTTATTGCTTTATTGGAAATTTTATGAAAAGTTATATGCACATACTGTAAAAAAAATATGAAAGGCATGAAAAATTCTATGCTTTCAGCCGGCAAAATTATTTCTGTTGAAAAAAGAGGAATATTGATTACCAACAAGAAAAACTATCAAACTCTGCCACCATCAATATGAAGTTATCATAAATTATATATCTAAAGCTACTATTTTAATATAAATGGAGTGGAAGGATAAAAAAGTATGAAATGAGAAATTGAGGGTGGGGATGGGTGGTAGAGGTTGTTTCAATCCATTTTCACCATTTACTTTTACACAGATTGTAGTTAAGGTGCTTGATGCTTTGGAAGGGATTTTCAAAACCTCATACAGAAAGGGTGATAAATCCATCCCGTCCCATACACCAGACACCACACATCTACACGCCTGTGCTCTATCGGGGTGGAGCCTCTTGTTGTCTATAGCCCCATCTTTCCTAGTTATGAAATGTTTAGAAAAGTAAGTAATACTGTAAAACTAACGATCGAATATCAGGTTTGTATTTTATTATACACGGTAAAGGAATTCTTTTAGTACTGTTTCCTGTGTACTACTCTTTGGTTTACCGATTGTGAACAATAATTATTGAACACTGAATTGTTTAAATTTCTTTTATTTACAATTTTAAGAATATGTCGAGGACAGGAATTTATGGATATGTGTTCACACCAATGAAAATTTTACCCCTAATTAAAATAAGACATGTACACAGTCAGTGTTCTACTTTGCTGAATGTCAAAGTAAAAATCTTTCCTTGCATTCTGAAATCAAGTTCTAGACAGAACGTAGCCAAGGAAGTTGCAACTTTTTAGAATACCCCCTCTTTCATTTCAGACACATAGATCACCTGCCTGACCTGTTACACAGTTCAGACGTAGAACTGAGGATAGAAGCGGGTGAGACCCTGGCTCTGCTGTATGAACTGGCTAGGGAGGAAGATGAGGTAGACATATACAGGGAAATTTTTGCCCCCTGTTTTATTTTCACCTTTGCAAAATTTAAAACAGGGCAAATTCAAAGAAATGTGACAAGGTGAATTTAAAATGGGCAAAATTGTAAGCAAGTGTAAAATGCCGAAAATTAAGCGGGGCAAAATAACCCTGTATACAGTATATAGACACATTAATAACAGTCAAACTGCCTTACGATCTCTGAAACATAATGGGACTGAGAAAAAACTAAGGGATATCAAAAGATTAAAGATGCAAATTTTTTTTTCAATTGAATTTATTTCAGTTGTATAAATCTACTGAATACCAGTAAGTTTTGAAATGTCTGAGTTGATAAATGTAGTTTGCTTAAGACACTTGATGGAAATTTTTTCTTTTTTTTTTTAAATGTTATGGTATGCTATTTATGTGTTCTCTCTTGAAGGACTTTGAAGGAAAGGATATTGACAACCTGTGTGAGACACTAAAGAAACTAGCCACAGATTCCAACAAATACCGTGCCAAAAAGGACAGACGCCAGCAGAGGTCAAGTTTCAGGGATGTCCTAAGGGCAGTAGAGGTCGGTAAAATATACCTTTTCTCATTACCATAAGAAAATCTGCAACCTCCGAAGAAATGATACGGAAAAAAAAAATACAAGACTCTTTTCCATTGTTTTGGCATTCAAAGAAAATTGTAGGATTTGTATGATGCAAGGAAGTCTTTTAAAATCACAAAAAATTTACAGCAAATAGAAAAAAAAGATATTTTGGCATTAAAAGAAATTGAGAAATATGAATCAAATTTTATTTCTGTTGAGTGAATTTATTTCTAACAGGTATGGTAAGTATGGTGTTAAAATTCAAATATGATTCTTACAGACATGCTACTTCTGAAGACCCCAAATATGTGTAGGTAATCAAATGATATTATACAGAATAATTTAAAAAATGATGTTCTTTGTTTACAGGAAGGGGATGTACCAGACCTAACAATAAAATTTGGAACCGAGTCCGTGTTGATTGATTCCTGGACCAGGAAGAAGCAGTATGATGCCTTCTGTTTAGTCCTGGGATCCGGAGTCTATCAGCATCTGCAGGTCAGTGGATTTTAATCTTTACCAAGTCAGGATATTATGCTTAGGGAGTTGAAAAGTAGAAGCTTTCTTAATTTTAAGGAAAAGACCAGGATAAGACAAAGCACTAAGAAGGAATGTTTCATGTTTGATATAGATGTATCTGTCAAATATATGGATACAAATAGGTGAAAAACAACGTATAAGGATTATGTCCCTTTGAAATTGCTTTATTACTGATTTACCTAGAAATCATTCAAAGAAAAGTTTTTTTCTGTCCAAGTTGTGATCAGAAACTGAATTGCATGGTTTTTTTTACAGGATAACATTGTGGTTAGGGAAGTATTTGGACTAGGGGCACCTATACCTGTTGGCACTAAACCAGTTCAGAAAATCACTAAATGGGAGAGAGTAAGTAAATGTTGAAAACATGACTTTCAATTGATTTTGAAACTGTAGAAGTACTTTTTTCTGCGTAGTAATAATTCATGCTATGTATGCGGTCACAAATTTTCCACGAAAATTTGTACAATTGAACTAATTGCAAATATAATGCATGTAAAGAGAGTCTTAAGATACCCGCGTAATTTTCTACCAGTGGATTGAAAAGAATTAGATTCCGTCACCCCGTGGAAAAAAGTACGTCTACAGAAATCACAGGATGAATTTTATTTAGTTAATGGAATAATGACTGAGAGTATACTGAAATGTGACCAAATGAAAGATGATAACTGTCCAGGGCTCTCGATTCTCTAAAATTGGGGCCGTTCAACGGCCCCGTTCCCAATGCAAAAAAGGTACCTTTTTTCCCAAAAGAAAGGTGTAAATTTCCGTAAACTGGTTCGGGGAACCAGGTTACTGTTTTTACAAAAATGTGTACTAACTATGAGTGCAGAGTATCTTGTCATGTACTCATTTTGGTTTCAAATTAGTAAGCTGCACCTAGAAACATACCCACGCTTCGGCATGTTCAATTCATGGTATTGGTAAGCAAAGTTGTCCATGTGATCGAGGAAATTCGGGACCATGTGACTAGCGACTGTCACTCAGAAAAACAAATAACCGCAATATCAACATTCAAAGACAGTTATGACATAGCTATTGTACTTTCATAAAATAGCCTATGTACCCATGTTTGTCCTGTTTAACTGTTTATTCAAAACCAGATTTAAATTGATGACAAAATGCTAGAAAAGCAAAATTTGAGTATTTTTTTTAATGAATTTTGGTTATCCAACTTTTCCCAAAATGACGATAATTTTCCCAATTTGAACGGCCCCGGCCCCAGTCCCAAAAAGTGGTGTGAGAGCCCTGCTGTCTGCCATTCAGGCACCTTTCCAGATCTTATAAACCATGCAGTTTTCAGGATGTTTTGAGTTGGATCCTCTGTAAATTTTTTTTTGGGGGGGGGGGGAGGAAAATAATTCTTAAAATTTTCATCTTCTGATTCTTATGTGCAAAAGTTTAAAAGTGGAAAATTATTTTTTGTTGTTTTCCTTTTCAGACCCACTACAATGCTGCAGCCTTTAAGGCTCTCACCAAAGCTCGCTCCAAGCACAGAGACAAACGATCAGTCATGGTAAATGGGGATTGACAAACAGCATACTAGAAGACTGCTACATCTTTTTAACTTGTTTAGTGGCATCCTTTGAAGATGTACTCCTAATTATCTGTGATTGCGTCATCGTCTGCGGTTGGCTTGATGATGTCATCATCAAATTTTGATGTAAAATGTTGGTGTGTGTGCTCACACTGGTAACCAGTTGTATTGATTTGTGAAAAACCTCCTATAATTATGCTATAAACATATATATCTTTATGCACATTAGAAACCAATTATTTATTGAAGTCATAAAATGTATTTTAGTTTTCATGGTTTGTGAGTGTTTGTGCCATCATAGGCATCATTTGATCTGATTTTAGAAATGTCTAAGGTATATGTATTTTTCATTGATTTTATTTTTTGATGAATGAATGTATGTAGTCACACCCCCTTCAAAAATGGAGCAGTTTGAATGTTATTGAAAATAACTTTCTAGTTCCTTATATATCCCATGAATGAAAGAGCTATTGGATTGCTTATACATGTATATGATTATAATGTATGTGTATGACTTCATTGTTGCAGTGCTTTTTTGTCCATTTTTTTAAACACATTTTGAAGTTAATTAGAATGTTAGAAGGCTTTCCTTAGTTACTGTAGGTTCACTTGATTTGAAGTCAAGACAAAGTTGTCTTTCACTGCCATTCCAAGAGATTTTTTTCCCCCAAATTATGACTTTTTTGTTTGAATTGCAATAAGGTGCAAGTTTTCAACAAAGAAAATGTTATAAATATAACATTCAAAACCATTTTGATATTGATCATTATGCATAAATATCCTCCCAAAGTTAATATTGTTAAAAATATGGCAATTAATGTTTTGCAAAAATGGTATCAAAGATAAAATTTTCATGAATTCTGCTTGTGTTGTATATAATCTATGAAAATAGAAGTATTTGTGAGAATGAAATTCTCACAAGCAGTCTTTCTTGTGCAAGTACGTAAAAATAAAGTTCTTGCAATTAAAAAGTGAATTACAGTATATACATTTACACTGTATGCAAGATTTTCCCCGATCTAACATTTTTTGTTTGAACTCTGGCCAATTTTAAATCAGTTGTCCAAAGAAACGGTTTTCAAACCATAATTAGGTAATGGGTTTCAAACTCGCATATTTTCTGCAATATGGCTACTGATATTTTCGTCAACACTTTTTTGAAGCTGTCAATTTTTTAGCCCACCCTAGCAAAAAGACTAAAGTGAGCTTTTCAGATCATAACCTGTCTGTCATTTGTCTTTGTCAGCATTGCCACTGTAAATTTTTCACAATTTTATTTTCCTCTTCAAAATCTTTTGTCCAATTTCGATCCATCTTGGTTCAAAGCTTTCTGCAATAAAATGAATTTGCTTGTTTTCAAACTAAGGACATATCCCATTTCAAGGAGAAATTATGAAGTTAAAAGGCAAAAGTAAGGTTGCTTTCTTTTTAAAATTACCTAGAACCTTGAGGACCTGATAAGATTTGTGACATATTGAAGATCCTTGGTTTTATAAGTATGGAGTAAAAAATACTTCTTAAGAATGGTAGGGATCTGGAGCAATATCAATACACTACATGTAACATTATGTGATAGGTATTGAATTTATGTTTAAAAAGGGGCTAAGGGGAAGGATTGGTTTGCAGTAGGGATCAAAGTTTTAACGGGGTCGGGATATAACTGGAGTTAATAGATATTTGGGGTAAGTTTTTGGCTAAGATCTTCATTTTTACCTCACCTCAACGAAGTTGGGGGAGCTTATGTAATACCGTCGGTGTCGGCGTCCCAGGTTAAGGTTAAGTTTTTTGGAGCACTTTTCTTTTTAAGTACTTCTATGTCCTATATTGATTAGACATGCATGGAAGATGGTTCTAGTGTGTTTCATTGTACCAGTCAAAGTTTCAGATGCTGCAGTTTCAGCAAAGGAATGACCAGGTTAATGTTTTTGGAGCAGGTTAACATTTTTGGTGCAGTTTTTGGTTTAGATTTCATTTCCAAGTAACTATAAGCCCTATGTTGACTAAACTTGCATGGATGATACATCTAAGAATGCATACTACCGGACTTGCTTCGGATGCTGAATCTGACCTACATTTTCCGGTTGAGTGAACAGGTTAAAGTTTTTGGTGCAGGTTTCATTTCCAAGTAACTATAAGCCCTATGTTGACCAAACTTGCATGGATGATACATCTTAGAATGCATACTACCGGGCTTGCTTCGGATGCTGAATCTGACCTACATTTTCCGGTTGAGTGAACAGGTTACAGTTTTTGGTTCAGGTTTCATTTCCAAGTAACTATAAGCCCTATGTTGACCAAACTTGCATGTATGATACATCTAAGGATGAATACTACTGGGCTTGCTTATGATGCTGAATTTGACCTACATTTTCCAGTTGAGTGAACAGGTTAAAGTTTTTGGTGCAGGTTTCATTTCCAAGTAACTTTAAGCCCTAAGTTGACCAAACTTGCATGGATGATACATCTAAGGATGCACACTACTGGGCTTGCTTCAGATGCTGAATCTGACCTACATTTTCTGGTTGAGTGAACAGGTTAAAGTTTTTGGTGCAGGTTTCATTTCCAAGTAACTATGAGTTCTTTAATGACCAATCTTGCATGGATGATACATCTAAGGATGCATACTACCAGGCTTGCTTCGGATGCTGAATCTGACCTACTTTTTGTGGATGAGTGAAAATGTTAGTTTTTGATATATGTTTCATTTCCAATTAACTATGAGCCCTATAATGAGCAAACTTGCATGGACGATACATCTTAGGATGCACACTAATGGACTTGCTTCGGATGCTGAATTCGACATACATTTTTCAGATAATAGACCAGGTAAAAGTTATGGTTGCAGGTCTATTTCCAAAAAACTATAAGGCTAATATAACATAGTATAAACCAAACTTGCACAAATGATGCATCAAGAGATGAAAACTCTCAAATTGCTTCAGATGCTGGATTTTGATTACATTTTCATTAAGAAGAACTAGTTTAAATTTTTTATGTAGGTCTATTTCAAAGTATCAGATCAAAATTGCTTAAATATTTTCATTTTTGGAATGTACACTTTTTTGTTGGTTAATTGTGTGACTTTGCCTTACTTAAAGACAACATTCGTTGAGGTGAGCTCTGTAATCTCTGATTACCTATGTTTTTTTCATTGGAAAATAGGGGAAATACTTTGAAAAAAAAATTACGAACGCCTAGTCAATATAACTTGGGTGAGTGTTGTGGCCCATAGGTCATTCATATTTTAAAAAAAAAAAATTTTAGCTTAGATTATGCGTGTTAAATACTCATCTTTTTGATCCCTCAATAGTGAGTGCTGGCATATCCATCATGGATTATGTGCTTGTATACCATCTGATTTCTGTTCCATGTGGATTCTGACAAGTTGGTATCTACAAAATTATTGTTTAGGCATAATAGAAAATGGAACATTTTCCCCCACTTGTTGAATAATATAAGCTGATTATTATAATTGTGAAAGTGCTTTCTTTTGATTTAGTTATTGCAGTAACACCATGTGGTGTTTCACAGATGTTTTAATTTATTTACATACAGTTTCAAAATATTTTGACAGGTCAGAGGCCATTCATGGCATGGCGATAAATTTCATGCTATTTTTAGCAAATTGATTGAGAAGTGTAAAAGTTTCATCCTGTACATGTTGAAATAAATTATAAGCCCTGCAAATGAATTTTTTTTATATATTATTTTACAGTTTACATAGCATTTTTAAATGCTACAAACGAACAGCATTTTTAGCTCTACTGGTCAGAGACCAGAAGAGCTTATGCGATAGTAATGTGCCGGCGTCCGTCCGTCCGTCTGGCTGTCTGTCTGTCTGTCTGTCCGTCTGTCTGTAAACAATTTTTCAAAATGCTACTCCTCCTACAGTTTTGGTCTGATTTCAATATAACTTGGCATACAATTAGACTACACTTAAATACATAATTCTGTACATCGGTTTTTGATTTTGATGAACGTTGTTGCCGTGGTTACTAAAAATAGAAATTTCTGTGAAATTCTTTCAAAATGTTACTCCTCCTACAGTTTTGATCTGATTTCAATATAACTTGGCACACAAGTAGACTACACTAAGATACTTAATTCTGTATATCGGTTTTTGATTTTGGTGAACGATATTGCCATGGTTACTAAAAATAGAAATTTCTGTGAAATTCTTTTAAAATGCTACTTCTCCTACAGTTTTTGTTTGATTTCAGTATAACTTGGCACACAAGTAGACTACACTGAGATACATAATTCTGTGTATCGGTTTTTGATTTTGATGAACGTTGTTGCCGTGGTTACTAAAAATAGAAATTTCTGTGAAATTCTTTCAAAATGCTACATTTCCTACAGTTTTGGTCTGATTTCAATATAACTTGGCACACAAGTAGACTACACTTAGATACAAAATTCTGTATTTCAGTTTTTGATTTTGGTGAATATTGTTGCCTTAGTTACTAAAAATAGAAATTTCTGTGAAATTCTTTCAAAATGCTATGTCTCCTACAATTTTAGTCTGATTTCAGTATAAGTTGACACACAAGTAGACTACACTTAGATACAAAATTCTGTATTTCAGTTTTTGATTTTTATGAATAGTGTTGCTGTAGTTACTAAAAATAGAAATTTCTGTGAAATAATCTCAAATGCTACTCCAAATACACTTTTAGTCTGATTATAATATAATGTGGCATGCAAGTAGACTACACTAAGAACACAAAGAGACTTATAATCAAGGATCATTATTCTATTTATAGCTGTTGTAAAGTTTCAATTCCCAACTCTCTAAGTACTTTTTTCTTCCTTTGCTATAAGTGCAAACCAGTAGAGCTTCAGTCTCAACAGAGACTTCTGGTTTAAAATGATTTAAGCAGACATCTGATGCATGGAAGATGCATCTAGTATGTTTCATTATACATACCATTTAAGGTTTCAGATGATTTAGTATAAACTAAGGATTAACCAGATTAATGTTTTTGGAGCAGGTAACATTTTTTAATGTTTTTGATGCAGGTTTCATATCCAAGTAACTAAAGCCCTATGTTGACCAAACTTTCATGGATGATACATGTAAGGAAGCCTACAACCAGGATTGCTTCAGGTGCTGGATCTGACCTAAAAATCCAGTTAAGTGATCAGGTAAAAGTTTTTGGAGCAGGTTCATTCTGAAGTACATTTAGTTACATGGGGCTTATACCTATAGTTTAAATCATGTACATGTAGGTATAAGCCCCATGTTGACCAAACTTCTATGTATGATACATCTAAGGATGCGTACTAATGAACTTGCTTCAGATGCTGGATCTGACTTACATTTTCAGGATAAGTAAACAGTTTAATGTTTTTTCCTTCAATTCTCATTTCTAAGTAACTATAAGCCCTACCTGGACCATTCTTGCAACAATGATACATCTAAAGAGGCACACTACCAGACTTGCTTTGGATGCAGGATCAGACCTGCATTTTCCAGATGAGAGAACAGATTAGAAATCTTGGTGCAGCTCTCTTTCCAAGTAACTATAAGCTTTATGTTTACAAAACTTACATGAATGATACATATAAGGATGCACACTTATGAACTTGCTTCAGATGCTGAATCTGACATACACTTTCCAAATGAGTAACCACAGGTGAATGTTTTTTGAGGAAGCCCATTCCCAATTAAATATTAGCCCCTCCTGGCCCAAACTTGCAGGGATGATGCATCTAGGGATGTACACTACCAGCCATGCTTTGGATGCTGGATCTGACCTACATTTTCCAGATGAGTGACCAGGTTAAAAATTTTGGAGCAGGTTATTCCAAAGTGACTTTAAGCCCTATCAGACCAAACTTTCATGAATGGTGCATTTAGGGATGGGCACATACATGTACTTGACAAACTGTGGATGCTGGATCTGACCTAAATTTTCCAGATGAGTGACAAGGTTAAATGTTTTGGTCAGGAGCAGGTCCATTCCTTAGTAATTATAAATCTTACCTTGACCAAACTAGAAGAATGGATGCATCTACGGATTAACATTTTTCTTTTTGCTTCAGATGCTGTATTTAACCTATATTTTCCAGATAAGTGAATTTTAGCCTTACTTTAACTATATTAGCATGGATGTTTCTAGGGAAGAACACTTTCAGACTTGGTTCAGATGCCAGTTAGACCTGTGTTTTCCAGATGATTGAATAGGATAAAATTTTCAGAGTAGCTCTATAATTATGTAGCCTGTTATGATAAAACTTGCATGGATGATGCATCATAAGAATGGACACTTTCAGTTTTACTTCAAAAATCGAACTAACCAACTTGTTTTTGATGAAAGTTTTTGGAGCAGTTCCATTTCTAACTAACTAGTCATACTTAAACTAATCTTGCCTGGATATTCATTTATCTTGCGGTGGGATGCAAGTAACCAGAAAAAAATGTGAAATTTGCCTAACTTATAGACAACATTCGTCGAGATGAGCTTCATAATCTTTGATTACCTACGTTTAGTTTTCTCACTAAATTCGAATAAAAGTAAGTTTTGAGCAAAAACACTCATACTTCTATGAACCAGAAGTCTCTGTCAAGACTGAAGCTCTACTGGTTTGTACTTATAGCAAATTTAAAGGAAGAGAAAAGTACTTAAGCACTTAGCAGTTGGGAATTGAAACTTTACAATAGCAAGAAATAGAATAATTATCCTTGATAAAGTCTATTTATGTTCTTAGTGTAGTCTACTTGCATGTCAGATTATATTATAATCAGACCAAAACTGTAGGAGACGTAGCATTTTGAAAGAATTTCAAAGAAATTTCTATTTTAGTAACCACGGCAACACCGTTCATCAATCAAAAACTGATACACAGAATTATGTACCTTAGTGTAGTCTACTTGTGTACCAAGTTATATTGAAATCAGACCAAAACTGTAGGAGAAGTAGCATTTTGAAAGAATTTCACAGAAATTTCTATTTTTAGTAACAACGGCAACACCATTCCGAGAAATCAAAAACCAATATACAGAATTATGTACCTAAGTGTAGTCTACTTGTGTGCTAAGTAATATTGAAATCGGACCAAAACTGTAGGAGAAGTAGCATTTTGAAAAATTGTTTACAGACAGACGAACGAACGGACGCCGCACGCATTACTATCGGTCTTTGACCAGTAGAGCTAAAAATAGGCTGAGTTTCATAGATTATAGTTCTGATTTTAGCATCGACAAAATGAGGAAAATCTTCTTCTGAGAAAGAATGAGGGGGTAAATTGGATTTTGGAGTATGAGATAATTAAAAGTGATCAAGCTCAAAGTACAGTGAAACAAAGCAGATCAGGAGCAGAGCAAAATGATCTCTTAGAAACCTCAAAGTTCGGATCATGTACCATGGAGCAGTAAGCATCCCTTTTCAAACCGTCCATACTTTTATATATGATCCTTGTCCTAATCGTGCAAACAATGGTCTAACAATTACCAGGTAGTATGGAAAAAGTCAGTCAGCATCCGATTTAAAGATGGATAGTATTTGCTGACAAAGTCATTGTATCGACCATAGAACATACCAAATGTTGACTTGAAACTAGACTGTTGATATCTGTACTTGTTTGTCAAAAGCTTGCCTCGTTTTAGAAATTATTTGTACGTAGACATGCTCTTACGTATCGAATTAACTGGGAGACATAAACTCCTTATTGTTTCATAAACGAAGGGAGGTAATAATTGAAAAAAGGAGGATATTCAAAGTTTAATAGTCATATACTGAATTCATTTCACGAATGGGACAGGATAATTTTCTATTTTACGAGCACTCCCATATTCAACAACAAAATATTGAGTTTTCTATTCATGACATCTCTTGAATTTCCCATTTGCCTCTGTCTTTTAATATGAAGGAAAAACAAAATAAAGTGTCTTGTCACTTGTAAGCCAACATTTATTTATTTAACAGGCAGGTATAAGTTAACAGATCGTTTTCAATAATTGTCTTGAAAAAAGAGGCCTAAGGGCTTTAATGGTCACCTGAGTATGGTGCAAAATACAACACTGTAAAGGATCAAAAGAAGTAAAAAAAAAATTTACTAATGAAGTTATAACGCCCAATTAAATCAAAGCACCCTTTTAAATCAGCTCATGTAGGATAATATGTGCAGCATAATTCATAACCTCCCCCCTTTTCAATCCACATCCCCACCCCTATCTTCTAAAAAAAAATAAAGTTTCTTCTAAATAAACAAGTACAACGTCTTCTATTTCTTACAGCCATTCAGGCATATGATATTTTCAGTAGTAAATGCATCGAATGCGATGAAATGGAATATTATCCCGCATTTCCTCCGCATGTTCTCGTCTGAAGTCCCACAGGTAATGGTCAATCAGAATAGAATTCATTACTACGTCTTTCAGTGAAGAATCCTCCTTAATTAATTCCCTTGTTTTATCAGCAACAAGCTACAAGTAGAAAATATAACCACAATATATTCATGCAAATAAAATATATCAAATCAGATAATTTAGCAAAGACAAGCAGAATAGCCAACTATAAAATTAGTCGTTTGAATTCTGACGTATAAACATTTGCTAAATTGTAATGAACTATAAGTAATGAACTAAAAGAGAACATTAAAAATGTTTAAGAACATATAAAATGTTTAGGGACATATGAATAGAATAAACTTTGAATATTAATTTTCAGAATTCTCACTTCAGTCGCCCAAATGCTACAACCACGAATCTCTACTTCATAGCGGTCTCCCGATTTCATCATATGTTCTGATATATTAAAATAGGTAAAATAAATACATGTAGTTGGACTTATATAAGATAAATTATTATATAATTGTGTTATTGTATCAATAATTAAAATGTATCAACTATGATAAAAAAAAATAACCTATTAACTTATCATAATTCGTAATCATACATTTAAAAAAAAAAGAATTTTTCTTACCTTCTTTTAAATATTTCATAAGTTCGTCACTGTAAGACAAGGCTCCAAAGTGGTACAAAGCCTGGGGAATCCTGTAATTGCAAAAATACAAGAAGATGTTTAAATATTAAATGTTTATTTCATATTTAACCGTTTTAGATGAGATTTCTTAACATGTAGCTGAAGAACTGAAGCATTATAGTTTTATATGTTAAGTCTTTGACCAAATTGGTCAAATAATAAAATATAAAACCATGATACTACAGTTCTGCACCTAAAATGACATAAACAAAGAATACAGAATGGATACAAACTATATTAAATTAAAGTATGAATTTAAAAAATAAGAAGAGGAACTTCAACTAGTACAGAAAGTAAGATTTGTTTGAAATTTACCTGTAGTCTGCAAACATTGTGATTGTGTCAATGTCCTTAAATTCCCCAAAACCTTTCCCCTCGAAGCACGCCCAAATATCAGCAACTAAAATTTGGGCTCTCTTGTAAAATGACACTAAAAGAATATAATTATGGTTTATCATAAATAATAGCATGTTAAACTCTATGTATAAGTGTATTTTTACTCCATCCTATACCATGGGCTATCATTTGAACTAAATTAAATCTACACTATATGACGATATTTCCATATACGTGTAAATATGAATAAACATGGTTTTGCTTTTCTGAGATGAAGATTTTTTTTTCTACATATTCCTTAAATTTTGATCCCCAACGTTACCCCACCCTATCCCCTGGGTTCATAATTTGAACAAAAGTAAATTTTCACTATCTCAGTATGCTTCAAATTCCATATTAATATGATTCAATAGAGATTTGCTGCTCTTGAGAGGAAAATCTTTTTAAAAATCCCCTTTTTATTCCTAGTTAAAACTTTGATCTCCATTGTGGACCCGCCTCCCCCTTGGGTCATTTCAACAATTTTGAATCTAAACTATATATGTAGTAAAGTTTTTGAATAAGTTTTAAATTCTTGCCCAGTGATTCTTGAGAAAATTTTAAAATGGCCACAAAATTTCACCAATTTCAATTATCTTCCTTTGAAGAGAACACAGCCCTTTGTTTACTTGAATAATCTGGAATTCCCTTTACCCAATTGGTCTTTGCTGTT
Organism: Saccostrea cuccullata; assembly: GCF_032062105.1. Classification (NCBI taxonomy): domain Eukaryota; kingdom Metazoa; phylum Mollusca; class Bivalvia; order Ostreida; family Ostreidae; genus Saccostrea; species Saccostrea cuccullata. The sequence continues at coordinate 40,475 of NW_026936136.1, read as the reverse complement.
AGATTTATCCGAAATGCTACCAAACTGAAACAATCGATACAAATCATAGAAACTACACAAAGGCTTTAGTTAATGCATTAAAAAAATGTGAACTTATTATTAAGTCTATATATTCACAAAACCTTAGAATTTTTAAGTCTATGGACTTTCTCACAACTTCTTAATTTGCAACAAGAATATATCTGAAACCCCTTTTCTTTGCAAAAGAAATGTCAGGGGCGACATGGGTAAGTCAGGATAGACAAGGACAATGACATAGGACGACAGACAGCGGACAGGGAGGTCAGAGAATGTCAGGTGACGACATGGGGAAGTACGGGTAGACATGGACAGCGACAGAGGACGACAGGAAGGTCAGAGAAGTCAGGGGACAACAGAGAGTAGACAGGGGCAACGACAACGGACGACAGAGAGTGGACAGGAGGGGTCAGAGAATATCAGGGGAAGACAGGAGTAGACAGAATAGTCAGGGACAATGACAGGGGAAGACAGGGAGTGAACAAGGAGGTCGGAGAAGTTAGGGGACGACAGGGAGTAGACAAGGGCAATTACAGGGGACGACAGAGAGTGGACAGGGAGGTCAGAGAATGTCAGGAGACGACATGGGGAAGTCAGGATAGACAAGGACAGGGGACAACAGGGAATGGAAAGGGAGGTCAAAGAAGTCAGGGGATGACAGGAGTAGACAGGAGTAGAGAGGGGCAATGACAGGGAGTAGACAGGGTAGTCGGGGACAATGACAGGGGACAATAGGGAGTAGACAGGATAGTCAGGGACAATGACAGGGAGTAGACAGGGTAGTCAGGGACAATGACAGGGGATGACAGAGAGTAGACAGGGTAGTCGGGGACAATGAAAGTTGACAATAGGGAGTAGACAGGGTAGTCGGGGACAATAGGGAGTAGACAGGGTAGTCGGGGACAATAGGGAGTAGACAGGGTAGTCGGGGACAATGACAGGGGATGACAGGGAGTAGACAGGGTAGTCGGGAACAATAGGGAGTAGACAGGGTAGTCAGGGACAATGAGAGAGGATCATAGGTGTGAGTCAGGGAGTGAAAGGAACATGTCAGGGACTGACAGGGGGAGGACAGGGGATTTTTTGGAATCTAAGGGAATAATTAATTCAGTAGTGCATGCAGGGATGCTTTTGTGGTAAAAGTTTGGTGAAGATTGGCCCACTGGTTCTAGAGAATATATCAAGAACTTTTAAATCTAGGATCAAAAAGAAAAAAACAACATCGCATTAAGCTTTTGGAAATTTTAATATTAATTAATTAAGACATCCGTGTATAAACTAATACCTCTCTTTCCCTCGTAATCAGCTTCGTCTCTGTAAGAGGGGAAATCCTGGACAATCAAACGCATTAACGACTGTGCGCTTTTATTGCAGGCCTTAATGCAGTTTGAAAAATTTCCATCATATTTCTGTGGGGAAAAAAGTTTAACAATTTGAAATTGTGTCTTTTCAGTACTTTTTAGAAGATTCTTTTTCCCGATGTAAAGGAATGAAAAACAAATATTTGATGAAAAGGTCTAAAATTACACGGGTCTAGGGTAAGTACACAGTATTTATTCTCTTTGACCAAAATATAAATTTCCTTTTACAATGAAATAGGGAGATAACAAACAGCATTCAAGCTCAGAGTCCATTTCATTTAAACAATACAAAGTGGGAGCAGAGCAAACATGGACTTCCAAAAACCTCAGAGGCGGGATTCGGGTGCCATGAAGGAGTTAAAATTTTGGCTACAAGATTATTTATACACTGAATTGACGACGGTTTCTTGCGTTATTTCCCGATCATGGCAAGGAGCACACGGCGGGTGTGTGTGACCCGTCGGCAGTGGATGCTCACTCCTCTATGGTACCCAATCCAACCTCTGATGTTTTGGAGGTCCGTTTTTGCTTTGCTCTCATTCTGTATTGTTTTATGGACTTTGAAATCGAATACTGAACGTTATCTCCATATCCTTCTTGAATAAAATAAATGCTATTATAATGCTATTATCTGGGAGAAATTGGTTTAATTTATTTCTTTAAGTAAACGCAGTAACAAACTCATACAATACATTAAAACATTTCTTAACTTACTTCTAATAAAACTTTTCCCGCTTCTCTCAGAACTGAAACCCTTTGTTCTAATAATGGTATTGGTATATCAGAGTCTGATTTCAGAACCTCTGCAAGTTTCTTCTCGGTAATATCGGCGTAGAAACTGGCATCTGTTATTTTGACACCATTCTGTTAAAAAAGGGAGAGGGGTGACCATGCACAGAACATATACTTATCCATAGTAAGGTATTTAGCGAATTAAGCTAACAGCTTAAAGACGGAAAGATATCCAGCATAACAGATTACACTGTACTTTAAATTTTTTCTAGACATAAAATTTATACGAGTCGAATAGTAAGGAATTATAAATTCCAATATTGAAAAAAGTAATACTGGCACCAATTTCATTTCATACCAATAAAAAGATCTAATCCTTTAAAATTTTTAAACTATCTGATTTTATTGTGTAACTATCTATTTACCTCCAGCGCCCTATTGAGAGCGGCACACCATGACCAGTAGCCCGTGTACTTCTTCCCTTTATATCTGACGCAGTATTTCTGAGATTCGTCGTCCGACCAAAAAGAAAAGTTTAATGTGTCTGCTACAAATACCCTGTGTAAAACACAACTTCTCCTTAGTTTCAATACGATGCAGTATACTAAAGTAAAATCATTACTTTTATCTGATTATTAAAAGTTACACAATGCAGTCGATTCCTCACAAGACCAAAGAATATTTACAAAATCAAGAAAGCTTTTTATATGTATGGAATGTATACGGAATTTAAGGGAAATTACTTAAAATTATACGTGCTATATACGAGAATATGAAATCCTGTGTCAATCGGCAAGAGTTTTATCAGAGGTTTTTGAAAATACCCAAGGTCTGTTACAAGGAGAAGTTCTGTCCCCTAACCTTTTTTCAATGCATGTAAATTGATTTTGAGACCGAATTCATTAAATACAATAACGTTCGTTTTGAACTTCAAGATGAATCCTTTTACTTTGATGTATGCAGACGATATGGTCTGTTTTGCTGAATCTGTACAAGAACTACAACAAATGTTAAATACTTAGTATGATTATGCCTCGAAATGATCTGACCATTAATGTTGAGAAAACTAAAAATTTTAATGTAACTCAAAAGCAGCTGCCTGTCAAGGTAAAAAGCAATGTTCTGTCTAAAATCTATGGTAAGTGAGCTTAAACACTGAAACTATGCTCTCACTTTTTGTTACAACTTAACTACGGCTGTAGAGTTTTGAACAACCAATGGATATGGTTACGAATTGGGCTTTTAATATTAAAGATAAACTATTCGCAATTGGATTAGGATACATGTGTACTGACCAAGAAAGAATTGGTTGTAACAGCCATGCATTTTTATAATTATAAAGCAGGAATTATTGACAACTATGTCAGAATATCTTTGCAGATATCAATAATTCATCAAGTTGTATGTTATTCAAGAACATTACTGACCACTTCACACTGCAATATTATTTGGTAAAGCCTATTTCTTCCATTTATAAAAAGCAAATTAGCAAAATAAGATTATCCTCACATAATTTAGCTATAGAAAGTGGACGCCATAAAAATATCTCACGCGAGAACAAATTGTGTGGATCTGAAATTGAAGATGAAATCAATTTCATTTTGAAATGTCAACGATATAAGGATTTATGAGTAAAATATATTTTTAATTTTTCGGGGAAAACCATCAATGTTTAAATTCATACAACTGCTATGTGCACCCAATGTTAAGGACCCTTCAAATTGTAATCTGGGAATTTTTCTGTACCATGCTTTATTACGTAATGACTGTCATACTTTCTTATAAATATCTAAAGAGAAAAAATGGTTTTTAGCTCACCTGAGCCGAAGGCTCAAGTGAGCTTTTCTGATCAAAATTTGTCCGTTGTCTGTCGTTGTCGTTGTCGTAAACTTTTCACATTTTCATCTTCTTCTCAAGAACCATTGGGCCAATTTCAACCAAACTTGCTACAAAGTATCCTTGGGTAAAGGGGATTCATGTTTATTCAAATGAAGGGCCACACCCTTTTCCAAGGGTAGATAATTATGAATTAGAGAAAAATTAATGGCATTTTTAAAAAATCTTCTTCTCAAGAACCACTGGGCCATGAAAGATGAAACTCATATGGATGGAATCATCCTCAGGAAGTGTAGATTCAAGTTTGTTCAAATCATGACCCCCGGGGCTAGGGTGGGGCCAAAATGGCAGACCCAAGTTTTACATAGGAATATACATAGGAAAAATCTTTAGAAATCTTCTTCTCAAGAACCACAGGACCAGGAAAGATGAAACTCATGTGGAATTATCCTCAGGTAGTGTAAATTCAAGTTTGTTCAAATCATGACCCCCCGGGCTAGGGTGGGGCCAAAATGGCAGACCCAAGTTTTACATAGGAATATATATAGGAAAAATCTTTAAAAATCTTCTCAAGAACCAGTGCGCCAGGAAAGATGAAACTCATGTGGAATAATCCTCAGGTAGTGTAGATTCAAGTTTGTTCAAATCATGACCCCCGGGACTAGGGTGGGGCCAAAATGGCAGATCAAATTTTTACATAGGAAGATACAGGAAAAATCTTTAAAAATCTTCTTCTCAAGAACCACTGGGCCAGAAAAGATAAAACTCATGTAAAATTATCCTCAGGTAGTGTAGACTCAGATTTGTTCAAATCATAACCCCCGGGGCTAGGGTGGGGCCAAAATGGCCGACCCAAGTTTTACATAGGAATAAATAGGAAAAATCTTTTAAAATCTTCTTCTCAAGAACCACTGGGCCAGGAAAGATGAAACTCATGTGGAATTATCCTCAGGTAGTGTAAATTCAAGTTTGTTCAAATCATGACCCCCCGGGCTAGGGTGGGGCCAAAATGGCAGACCCAAGTTTTACATAGGAATATATATAGGAAAAATCTTTAAAAATCTTCTTCTCAAGAACCACTGCGCCAGGAAAGATGAAACTCATGTGGAATAATCCTCAGGTAGTGTAGATTCAAGTTTGTTCAAATCATGACCCCCGGGACTAGGGTGGGGCCAAAATGGCAGATCAAATTTTTACATAGGAAGATACAGGAAAAATCTTTAAAAATCTTCTTCTCAAGAACCACTGGGCCAGAAAAGATAAAACTCATGTAAAATTATCCTCAGGTAGTGTAGACTCAGATTTGTTCAAATCATAACCCCCGGGGCTAGGGTGGGGCCAAAATGGCCGACCCAAGTTTTACATGGGAATAAATAGGAAAAATCTTTTAAAATCTTCTTCTCAAGAACCACTGGGCCAGGAAAGATGAAACTCATGTGGAATTATCCTCAGGTAGTGTAGATTCAAGTTTGTTCAAATCATGACCCCCGGGATTAGGTTGGGGCCAAAATGGCAGACCCAAGTTTTACATAGGGATACCTTTTAAAATCTTCTTTTCAAATACTTCAAATCCATGATTAGTGATATTTATAAGGAATCATCCTCGGGGGGGGGGGGGGGGGGTTAAAATTCAAGCCACGCACCTCAGTAAACTTTCAGTTCTGATCTGATATGTGCTTTTTCCTTGCCGATGTACTCAGGTGAGCGCTGTGGCCCCTGGGCCTCTTGTTACATTCTCCATCATGATACTGATTGTATATCCATTAATGCTGATGAAAAATACCTGCACCTTGCTTTACTGTTAATTTGTTATAAATTTACATTGTATACAATAAGATGCAGGTCTTACCCAATAAAATGAATTGAATTGAATTACAACAAATGATTTTGTTCCACTAGCGGTCAAATTGATGTTATTTTATTATAATATGTTATATATTCAAAATACTGGATGTCGCATCCCACGATAACTTCTCAAAGCATTGCTAGTACTTTTATTTTCTTCACAGGCGTCAGAACCGGGGCGGGGGGGGGGGGGGGGGGGGGGGGGGGGGAGGGGGAGGACTTTCAACTTGCTTTCGACGCCTATGTTCCTTTTATCTATTTTACAATGTACATGTACCTTTACCGGCAGATAACAAACCTAATATACCTCTTTTTATTCTGAAACTCAAACTTTTATATCAAATCAATAACAGGCGTGAAAAATAAATAATACTTATTCTGCTCTCTACACACAAAAGAAGGAAATTTTTAGATAAATTTTCATGTCTATATCAAAACCTTTGGCCAAATATAAAAAAAAATAAGGAAAACAAAAATTATACGCAGATGAAAAGGTACTGACCAGTGGAGGGCTGATTCGTCCTGGGTCCGAGGGTTTAATTCGTGCTCCGTTCGCCAGGACTGGATATTGTACGTACTCTTCTTAGCACACTCATACATCTTTGATGGACAATATTTTAAGAGAAACAAGAAATGTATGAGAAACACTTATTGCTCTTCCCCAATTTGGACAAGGGACATAGCTCTATCAAAAATTGCTCGATCGTACCCAAAACACAACTTGATTTAGATATTTTTATGACAAACCTGTATACCAAATTTCATAAAATTTCAGAATGTGCAACCTGTGCAAAGAAAATGATCGGAAATTGTTGGTAGACCGACAGACCGATCGAAAGAAATATGTATCACCTTCTTTGAAGGGAGGCATAAATATTCACATCATTATAAACTAGTGCTAATTGTAACGGGAACCGTTACAGATGTTCCCCAAACGCTCCCCAACTCCCTTTTAGTTCCATATTCCCTGTAATATACTATTTGTGAAAGCATTCAGTCCAAAATTATTAAAAATCACTCATTCAAGTGTATTTCTAATTTCATTCGTTCCAAATGCACGCACGTGCGTGCACGTGCATGATGACCATACCTTCTTGTAGGAGTCCCTTATATTTATTTATGTTCTGAATCCCATCCTGTTTGGTTGAAAAACAAGGGAGTTATAGCCATTTCAAGTGTCAGCCAATCAGATTGCAGCACACGTGCATGCGCGTGATTTCATGATCATTTTTCTATATGGCATTGTAGGATATCCTAATGAATGATTATGTTTTAAATTTCAAAGCATTTCGTCAAAAAACAAAGGAGATATAGTCATTTAAAGTTTCAGCCAATCAGATCGCAGCACACGTGCATGCGCGTAATTTCTTGAAATTTTTTGTATATCATATTGCAGGGCATCCTAATGTATGACTATGTTTTAAATTTCAAAGCATTTCGTCAGAAAACAAAGGAGATATAGTCATTTAAAGTTTCAGCCAATCAGATCACAGCACACGTGCATGCGCGTAATTTCTTGAAATTTTTTGTATATCATATTGCAGGGCATCCTAATGTATGACTATGTTTTAAATTTCAAAGCATTTCGACAAAAAACAAAGGCGATATAGTCAATTAAAGTGTCAGCCAATCAGATTGCAGCACACGTGCATGCGCGTGATTTCATGAAATTTTTTCTATATCATATTGTAGGATATCCTAATTCATGACTATATTTTGAATTTCAAAGCATTTCATCAAAAAACAGAGAAGATACTGAGATTTTTGTTTTAGCCAATCAGAGCGAAGCGCACGTGCATGCGCGTGAGTTCGTGCTAATTTGACAGTGTCACATTATCAATAGTATTAATATATCTTTACATAATGAGTTTCAAATCATTTCATCAAAAAATGTAAAAGTAATAGCTATTTTAAGTATATCAGTCAATTCACTCATTTCACGCGCACGCACGTGCGTGCGTATGCGCGCAAAATGACCTTCGTTCCGCACACCTACACTACACACCTATTAACCCTAATAAGGTTTTAGCTCAGTTGGGTGAACAGTTTCTGAGAACACTCGCGGACAAAAAAAGTACAGGAGAAGAAATAAGAAAAAAAATAATAATAATAATAACTAGTGCTAATTGTAACGGGGACCGTTACAGATGTTCCCAAACGCTCCCCAACTCCCTTTCGGTGCCATATTCCCTGTAAGCTTCATTAAATAAGACAAACTCTGTGCATTTTTGACTTTAACAACGTTTTCCCAGAAGGATACCAATTATATAATTCAATTTGAAGCATTGCACCCAAGCGCATGTGAATGCATGTGCGTTATGACCATATCATCTTGTCTACACTTTTTATATATTTTAATATACTATATATTAAAGCATTCAGTCCAAAAGTAATAAAAATCACTCATTCAAGAGTATTTTTAAATATACTCATTTCACATCACGCACGTGCGTGCACGTGCATGATGATCATACCTTCTTGTAGGAGTCCCTTACATCTATCTATGTTCTAAATTCCATCCTGTTTGGTTGAAAAACAAGGGAGTTATAGCAATTTAAAGTTTCAGCCAATCAGATTGCAGCACACGTGCATGCGCGTAATTTCATGATTTTTTTTTATATCATTTTGTAGGACATCCTAATGCATGACTATATTTTAAATTTCAAAGAATTTCGTCGACAAACAAAGGAGAAATAGCAATTTAAAGTTTCAGCCAATCAGATTGCAGCACACGTGCATGCGCGTGATTTCATGATTTTTTTCTATATCATTTTGTAGGATATCCTAATGCATGACTATATTTTAAATTTCAAAGAATTTCGTCAAAAAACAAAGGAGATATTGCCATTTAAAGTTTAAGCCAATCAGCTTGCAGCACGCGCACATGCGCATGCTTTCTTGAAAATTCTAATACATCATGCGGTAGATCTTTATATTGTAGGACTATGTTCAAAATTTCAAAGGATTATGACAAGAAACAAGAAAGTTATTGAGACTTTAGTTTCAGCCAATCAGAGCGAAGCGCACGTGCATGCGCGTGAGATCTTGCTATTTTGACCATGCTATCTTGTCTATACTACAAATGTATCCTTACATTATGAGTTTCAAAAAATTTCATAAAAAAATAGAAAAGTTACTGCAATATCCATTATATTGGTAATTTCACCTGTTGCACGTGCGCGCTCTTGCAAGCACGTGCGCGCAAAATGACCTTTGTTTGGCAACTCTACATAACATGCCTACTAACCCTAAAAAGGTTTCACCTAAGTCGGATGTGTAGTTTACAAGATCACTCGTGGACAAAATTTTCCCAGGAAGAAGAAAAATAATAATAAGAATAATAATAATAAGAAACAGAGTAAAAACAATATGTTCCCCAACTTCGTTTGGGGAACATAATAAGAAACCGAGTAAAAACAATATGTTCCCAAACTCCGTTTGGGGAACATAATAATAAGAAACAGAGTAAAAACAATATGTTCCCAAACTTCGTTTGGGGAACATAATAAGGCAGCAAAATTCAAATTCTCATTTCTCTACTAAGATTTTTACATCGGGCTCGGAGTTGGTTTTCTTCAGAAAGACAGGACTGGGTTCAAGGCGACTAGGGGTACCACACCGGTAATTGACCAATCAAAATGAACTTAGTCAATTGTAGGTCCATACATTAAGCCGATTTTCCTTTCTTTTGAGAGTTTTTTTAATTTCCTTCCAGGCCAGTTTGACAACTCTGGTACCTGTGCCTAGGAAATTTTATCTACTCTATAAATAAATAAAGTTTTTTGACAGGAACTATTTCTGCAGGGCATAGGAGGCTACTTCCTGGGGTGCTTTTGTGATGTTTATAAAGACATGGAAAACACGTGGATTTGAGGGTAGCCCTGTTTGCATTTGCAAATTAATCAGAAAATGTCGTGTACGTACCCTGGTTTTTTGGTGTCAGCTAATGTGACAGGTATTGTTTAACACCCCCTTATCAATATTTTTTCATGAATTCAAACACGTGAGGTTTTACTGGAAAGAAACGTGTATTGCTTTTTAATATACCGAAACTCGCTATTTCTGGGGATTGTGTAATTCTAAAGAAAATTCAGATAAATTTCAATGGTGAAATAAAAGAAGAATGCTTGGTATTAAAATATTAATTCATATCAGTAGAATTGAATGCTATTAACGACATCTGGAGAAATAGGCTTTAAAAGGTTTATATCATATCTTTGTTCGTCTGCACTTAAATTTCAAACACGACAGAATTTGTAATTTTTGCCGTAAAAATTCATAATTTCTATATACTTTAGAGACTTACCGTAAAACTTTCAGGAAACTTTCTATGAAGTCTTTTCTGCACCTTAAGTGAAATTTTATGTCGATCCCAGGTGTTGATCGAGTTTCAGAGAAATTTTCTACGTTGTTATTGATTTTTTTTTTTTTAAGGAGAAGGGGGGGGGGTTGACTTTTTTCTTCTAAGCATTTGTTAAAGTGAGTTTGTAAATACATCTACGAACTTGAGCTGGATTGTGACCTTTGGGTCAAGGGGTCAAAGGTCAAGGTCAAAGGTCAAGGTCATCAAAGCATTTCATAAAGAAATATAAAAGTAACGGCCATATCAAGTATACAAGTCATTTGATCATTGCACGCGCGCGAAGGTGCAATGCATGAAAGCTATATCATCGTGACTACACTTTTAATGTGTTTCTATTCTTTGAATTTTGAAACGTTTCATAAAAAAAATTACGACTATATCAAGTAAATCGGTCATTTAACGCATTGCGCGCGCACACGTGCATGCAAGTCCTTGCATTCAAGTTTGATAGTAGCATAATGTAAGAATCCGTCATATCTATTCATATTCTAAATTTCATCCTGTTTTGTTGAGAATCAAAAAAGTTATAGGCATTTAAAGTTTAAGCCAATCAGATCGCAGCACACGTGCATGGGCGTGGTTTCTTGAAAACTTTTATATATCATAGTTTAGGACGTATTAAGGTATGATTATGTTTTAAAATTCAAAGTATTTTGTCAAAAAACAAGTACGATATTGAGATTTTTGTTTCAGCTAATCAGAGCAAAGCGCACGTGCATGCGCGTGCATGCATGTGCATGATGACCGTAACTTCTTATAGGAGTCTATTGTGTCTGTCTATGTTCTAAATCTCATCGTGGTTGGTTGAAAAACAAGGGAGTTACAGCCATTTGAAGTTTAAGCCAATCAGATTGCAGCGCACGTGCATGCGCATGCTTTCATGACAAATGTTATACATCATGTTGTAGGACATCTTAAAGTATGCTTATATTTTAAATTTCATACCATTTCGTCAAAAAACGGAAAAGATATTGAGATTTTTGTTTCAGCCAATCAGAGCGAAGCGCACGTAAATGCGCGTGAGTTCTTGCTAATTTGACAGTGTCACATTATCTACACTATTAATATATCCTTATATAATGAGTTTCAAAGCATTTCATCGGAAAATGTTAAAGTTATGGCTATATTAAATATATTAGTCATTTCAGTCATTTCACGCGCCCGCACGTGCAGGCGTATGCGCGCAAAATGACCTTCGTTCCGCACACCTACACAACACACCTATTAACCCTAAAAAGGTTTTAGCTCAGTTGGGTGAACAGTTTCTGAGAACACTCGCGGACAAAAAAGTACCGGAGAAGAAATAAGAAGAAAAAAGAATAATAATAATAACTAGAAACGATCTCGTTGCTAGCAACGAGAGGTCTTCCGTCCGATTCAGGAAAAAAAATCTCGTATAATCGAGCTGAAAAGTGATTCAAAATTTTGGTCGCAAAGAGGATTGAACCCATGTCGCCTTTTTCTGTTTTATCCCCAACGCGCAAACCATAAAGCTTTTGGGAGTACTGCTCTAAATATACTTGTGTGTATACTTTTGCAACAGTACACCTGTCTAAGAATCATAAAAGGCGGGTCACTATCAATAATATGCGCCAAACGCCACGAGTAAATATTCGTGCATTTTCATACATTTTATTTGCTAAAAACTCGACTCTGCAGAACCAGAGAAGGTTTTCTACAGGTCCATTCCCCATCACGGGGAAGACCTTACCTGCACATTGGCACCATGTGTATTACCCGCGCAGCCTATTTATGAGAAAATGAAATGAATATTTTTTAGTGTTTAAGAAAACGTTGAACCTACGCTTGCGAAAGTTCTAAGACATTCAAAGATATTTAATTTCTTCTTTATCAAATCAAGAAACTGATTATACGTTAAATCAGCAAATAGGGGCCTTTACTTATGCCATGAATATCACAGAAAAAGATTCAAAATTTTGGTCGCAAAGAGGATTGAACCCATGTCGCCTTTTTCTGTTTTATCCCCAACGCGCAAACCATTAAGCTTTTGGGAGTACTGCTCTAAATATACTTGTGTGTATACTTTTGCAACAGTACACCTGTCTAAGAATCATAAAAGGCGGGTCACTATTAATAATTTGCGCCAAACGCCAGGAGTAAATATTCGCGCATTTTCTTTGAACTTTTATGAAATAAAATAAATAAAACGTTCTTATCGCCTTTATTTTATTTCGACGTTTAAAAAGTCTTTGTACACATTACATATATCGTATCTAGCCCAGTTACACTTAAGTAGTGAAACGGAAATTAAGTGTTAAGATCGACACTGAATTGCAACGTACTACTACGTGAAAGTCCAAGTAGTTTTGTTTACATTTCATGCATTCGTATGTCAGAATGGTTTAATCAAACGCTCAGCTGCCTCCATAAACCCCAATTGCGAAATGGCGGAATTGACAAAGACAGCCGCCATCTGGGGCCCGCTTCAGATTTTCAAATATTAATATCTAGAATTCAGATAAGCCAATTTTCAAACAACTTAGATAGTTATAATCTAATTGTTAAGATGAATACTTTTGATCAATAATGTATAACAAAGAATTGATCATTAGAGAGTTATAGATAAAAAACTTTTGGCCCCTCTTAGCCCCTAATTTGAAGGGTCAGCCCTATTTTTTTTATATCAAATGAAAGGTCTTGCGATATTGAATATTTTGTCTTCAATATGTTTTAACAAATTATGAACAGGAGTGAAGATATGAGACAAAATGCGTCAAATTTTGTGAGATATTTCTGAGACATTTTTTCGGCCCTACCGAACTTCGGTGCCTTTTGCGCTAGAAAGATTTGGAGACCCAATTACAACTCACCAAACCTTCCTCTATTTTCCCTAAAAATCTCAAGTCCATATCTTAAGTCGTTTCGGAGGAGTTTCCCGGACAAGCCGACCCTCTGAAAATCAGAAAATCGTCCATATCTCACGACCGGAAGTGAGATAATCAAAAAGGAAAAAAACCTATCAAGATCAATTGAATATCTTTCAGATCTGAAAGTTTGGTAGAAATCGGACGAGCCATCTCTGAGAAATCGCTTGCACAAAATCGGTTGGAAGAATAATAATAATAATAGGGAAAAAGAAACCGAACGAAAACAAGAAGGTCTTCCGTTGGAGACGGAAGACCTTAATAATAAGAAACAGAGTAAAAACAATATGTTCCCAAACTTCGTTTGGGGAACATAATAAGGCAGCAAAATTCAAATTCTCATTTCTCTACTAAGATTTTTACATCGGGCTCGGAGTTGGTTTTCTTCAGAAAGACAGGACTGGGTTCAAGGCGACTAGGGGTACCACACCGGTAATTGACCAATCAAAATGAACTTAGTCAATTGTAGGTCCATACATTAAGCCGATTTTCCTTTCTTTTGAGAGTTTTTTTAAATTTTAAAAATTTCCTTCCAGGCCAGTTGACAACTCTGGTACCTGTGCCTAGGAAATTTTATCTACTCTATAAATAAATAAAGTTTTTTGACAGGAACTATTTCTGCAGGGCATAGGAGGCTACTTCCTGGGGTGCTTTTGTGATGTTTATAAAGACATGGAAAACACGTGGATTTGAGGGTAGCCCTGTTTGCATTTGCAAATTAATCAGAAAATGTCGTGTACGTACCCTGGTTTTTTGGTGTCAGCTAATGTGACAGGTATTGTTTAACACCCCCTTATCAATATTTTTTCATGAATTCAAACACGTGAGGTTTTACTGGAAAGAAACGTGTATTGCTTTTTAATATACCGAAACTCGCTATTTCTGGGGATTGTGTAATTCTAAAAAAATTCAGATAAATTTCAATGGTGAAATAAAAGAAGAATGCTTGGTATTAAAATATTAATTCATATCAGTAGAATTGAATGCTATTAACGACATCTGGAGAAATAGGCTTTAAAAGGTTTATATCATATCTTTGTTCGTCTGCACTTAAATTTCAAACACGACAGAATTTGTAATTTTTGCCGTAAAAATTCATAATTTCTATATACTTTAGAGACTTACCGTAAAACTTTCAGGAAACTTTCTATGAAGTCTTTTCTGCACCTTAAGTGAAATTTTATGTCGATCCCAGGTGTTGATCGAGTTTCAGAGAAATTTTCTACGTTGTTATTGATTTTTTTTTTTTTTAAGGAGAAGGGGGGGGGGGGGGTTGACTTTTTTCTTCTAAGCATTTGTTAAAGTGAGTTTGTAAATACATCTACGAACTTGAGCTGGATTGTGACCTTTGGGTCAAGGGGTCAAAGGTCAAGGTCAAAGGTCAAGGTCATCAAAGCATTTCATAAAGAAATATAAAAGTAACGGCCATATCAAGTATACAAGTCATTTGATCATTGCACGCGCGCGAAGGTGCAATGCATGAAAGCTATATCATCGTGACTACACTTTTAATGTGTTTCTATTCTTTGAATTTTGAAACGTTTCATAAAAAAAATTATACGACTATATCAAGTAAATCGGTCATTTAACGCATTGCGCGCGCACACGTGCATGCAAGTCCTTGCATTCAAGTTTGATAGTAGCATAATGTAAGAATCCGTCATATCTATTCATATTCTAAATTTCATCCTGTTTTGTTGAGAATCAAAAAAGTTATAGGCATTTAAAGTTTAAGCCAATCAGATCGCAGCACACGTGCATGGGCGTGGTTTCTTGAAAACTTTTATATATCATAGTTTAGGACGTATTAAGGTATGATTATGTTTTAAAATTCAAAGTATTTTGTCAAAAAACAAGTAAGATATTGAGATTTTTGTTTCAGCTAATCAGAGCAAAGCGCACGTGCATGCGCGTGCATGCATGTGCATGATGACCGTAACTTCTTATAGGAGTCTATTGTGTCTGTCTATGTTCTAAATCTTATCGTGGTTGGTTGAAAAACAAGGGAGTTACAGCCATTTGAAGTTTAAGCCAATCAGATTGCAGCGCACGTGCATGCACATGCTTTCATGACAAATGTTATACATCATGTTGTAGGACATCTTAAAGTATGCTTATATTTTAAATTTCATACCATTTCGTCAAAAAACGGAAAAGATATTGAGATTTTTGTTTCAGCCAATCAGAGCGAAGCGCACGTAAATGCGCGTGAGTTCTTGCTAATTTGACAGTGTCACATTATCTACACTATTAATATATCCTTATATAATGAGTTTCAAAGCATTTCATCGGAAAATGTTAAAGTTATGGCTATATTAAATATATTAGTCATTTCAGTCATTTCACGCGCCCGCACGTGCAGGCGTATGCGCGCAAAATGACCTTCGTTCCGCACACCTACACAACACACCTATTAACCCTAAAAAGGTTTTAGCTCAGTTGGGTGAACAGTTTCTGAGAACACTCGCGGACAAAAAAGTACCGGAGAAGAAATAAGAAGAAAAAAGAATAATAACATAAGAGCTAAAAACAATATGTTTTCTAGTGCTAATTGTAACGGGAACCGTTAAGATGTTCCCCAAACGCTCCCCAACTCCCTTTCGGTGCCATATTCCCTGTAAGCTTCATTAAATAAGACAAACTCTGTGCATTTTTTACTTTAACAACGTTTTCCCAGAAGGATACCAAAAATTTATTCAATTTTTAGCATTGCACCCAAAATGTGAATGCATGTGCGTTATGACCATATCATCTTGTCTACACTATTTATATATTTTAATATACATATATTATTAAAGCATTTAATTAAAAGTAATTTCACTCATTCAAGTGTATTTTTATATATACTCGTTTCAAATGCACGCACGTGCGTATACATGATGACCACGTTTTGTAGGAGTCCCTTATATTTATCTATGTTTAAATCCCATCCTGTTTGGTTGAAAAACAAGGGAGTTATAGCCATTTAAAGTTTCAGCCAATCAGATTGCAGCACACGTGCATGCGCGTTATTTCATGATTTTTTTTATATCATTTTGTAGGATATCCTAATGCATGACTATATTTTAAATTTCAAAGAATTTCGTCAAAAAACAAAGGAGAAATAGCCATTTAAAGTTTCAGCCAATCAGATTGCAGCACACGTGCATGCGCGTGTTTGCATGTATTTTTCTATATCATTTTGTAGATATTTTGTTTAATGCATGACTATATTTTAAATTTCAAAGAATTTCGTCAAAAAACAAAAAAGATATTGCCATTTAAAGTTTCAGCCAATCAGCTTGCAGCACGCGCACATGCGCATTTTCATGAAAATTCTTATATATCATTGCGTAGATCTTCATAATGTGGACTATGTTCAAAATTTCAAAGGATTATGAAAGAAACAAGAAAGATATTGAGACTTTAGTTTCAGCCAATCAGAGCGAAGCGCACGTGCATGCGCGTGAGATCTTGCTATTTTGACCATGCTATCTTGTTTATACTACTAATATATCCTTACATTATGAGTTTCAAAAAATTTCATCAAAAAATAGAAAAGTTACGGCATATCATTATATTGGTCATTTCACGTGTTGCACGTGCGCGCTCTTGCAAGCACGTGCGCGCAAAATGACCTTCGTTCGGCAAATCTACATAACATGCCTACTGACCCTAAAAAGGTTTCAAACTAAGTCGTTGTGTAGTTTACAAGATCACTTTTTTCCCGAAAAGAAAAATAATAATAAGAATAATAATAATAAGAAACCGAGTAAAAACAATATGTTCCCCAACTTCGTTTGGGGAACATAATAATAATAATAACTAGAAACGATCTCGTTGCTAGCAACGAGAGGTCTTCCGTCCGATTCAGGAAAAAAAATCTCGTATAATCGAGCTGAAAAGTGATTCAAAATTTTGGTCGCAAAGAGGATTGAACCCATGTCGCCTTTTTCTGTTTTATCCCCAACGCGCAAACCATAAAGCTTTTGGGAGTACTGCTCTAAATATACTTGTGTGTATACTTTTGCAACAGTACACCTGTCTAAGAATCATAAAAGGCGGGTCACTATCAATAATATGCGCCAAACGCCACGAGTAAATATTCGTGCATTTTCATACATTTTATTTGCTAAAAACTCGACTCTGCAGAACCAGAGAAGGTTTTCTACAGGTCCATTCCCCATCACGGGGAAGACCTTACCTGCACATTGGCACCATGTGTATTACCCGCGCAGCCTATTTATGAGAAAATGAAATGAATATTTTTTAGTGTTTAAGAAAACGTTGAACCTACGCTTGCGAAAGTTCTAAGACATTCAAAGATATTTAATTTCTTCTTTATCAAATCAAGAAACTGATTATACGTTAAATCAGCAAATAGGGGCCTTTACTTATGCCATGAATATCACAGAAAAAGATTCAAAATTTTGGTCGCAAAGAGGATTGAACCCATGTCGCCTTTTTCTGTTTTATCCCCAACGCGCAAACCATTAAGCTTTTGGGAGTACTGCTCTAAATATACTTGTGTGTATACTTTTGCAACAGTACACCTGTCTAAGAATCCTAAAAGGCGGGTCACTATTAATAATTTGCGCCAAACGCCAGGAGTAAATATTCGCGCATTTTCTTTAAACTTTTATGAAATAAAATAAATAAAACGTTCTTATCGCCTTTATTTTATTTCGACGTTTAAAAAGTCTTTGTACACATTACATATATCGTATCTAGCCCAGTTACACTTAAGTAGTGAAACGGAAATTAAGTGTTAAGATCGACACTGAATTGCAACGTACTACTACGTGAAAGTCCAAGTAGTTTTGTTTACATTTCATGCATTCGTATGTCAGAATGGTTTAATCAAACGCTCAGCTGCCTCCATAAACCCCAATTGCGAAATGGCGGAATTGACAAAGACAGCCGCCATCTGGGGCCCGCTTCAGATTTTCAAATATTAATATCTAGAATTCAGATAAGCCAATTTTCAAACAACTTAGATAGTTATAATCTAATTGTTAAGATGAATACTTTTGATCAATAATGTATAACAAAGAATTGATCATTAGAGAGTTATAGATAAAAAACTTTTGGCCCCTCTTAGCCCCTAATTTGAAGGGTCAGCCCTATTTTTTTTATATCAAATGAAAGGTCTTGCAATATTGAATATTTTGTCTTCAATATGTTTTAACAAATTATGAACAGGAGTGAAGATATGAGACAAAATGCGTCAAATTTTGTGAGATATTTCTGAGACATTTTTTCGGCCCTACCGAACTTCGGTGCCTTTTGCGCTAGAAAGATTTGGAGACCCAATTACAACTCAACAAACCTTCCTCTATTTTCCCTAAAAATCTCAAGTCCATATCTTAAGTCGTTTCGGAGGAGTTTCCCGGACAAGCCGACCCTCTGAAAATCAGAAAATCGTCCATATCTCACGACCGGAAGTGAGATAATCAAAAAGGAAAAAAACCTATCAAGATCAATTGAATATCTTTCAGATCTGAAAGTTTGGTAGAAATCGGACGAGCCATCTCTGAGAAATCGCTTGCACAAAATCGGTTGGAAGAATAATAATAATAGGGAAAAAGAAACCGAACGAAAACAAGAAGGTCTTCCGTTGGAGACGGAAGACCTTAATAATAAGAAACAGAGTAAAAACAATATGTTCCCAAACTTCGTTTGGGGAACATAATAAGGCAGCAAAATTCAAATTCTCATTTCTCTACTAAGATTTTTACATCGGGCTCGGAGTTGGTTTTCTTCAGAAAGACAGGACTGGGTTCAAGGCGACTAGGGGTACCACACCGGTAATTGACCAATCAAAATGAACTTAGTCAATTGTAGGTCCATACATTAAGCCGATTTTCCTTTCTTTTGAGAGTTTTTTTAATTTCCTTCCAGGCCAGTTTGACAACTCTGGTACCTGTGCCTAGGAAATTTTATCTACTCTATAAATAAATAAAGTTTTTTGACAGGAACTATTTCTGCAGGGCATAGGAGGCTACTTCCTCTTTTGTGATGTTTATAAAGACATGGAAAACACGTGGATTTGAGGGTAGCCCTGTTTGCATTTGCAAATTAATCAGAAAATGTCGTGTACGTACCCTGGTTTTTTGGTGTCAGCTAATGTGACAGGTATTGTTTAACACCCCCTTATCAATATTTTTTCATGAATTCAAACACGTGAGGTTTTACTGGAAAGAAACGTGTATTGCTTTTTAATATACCGAAACTCGCTATTTCTGGGGATTGTGTAATTCTAAAAAAAATTCAGATAAATTTCAATGGTGAAATAAAAGAAGAATGCTTGGTATTAAAATATTAATTCATATCAGTAGAATTGAATGCTATTAACGACATCTGGAGAAATAGGCTTTAAAAGGTTTATATCATATCTTTGTTCGTCTGCACTTAAATTTCAAACACGACAGAATTTGTAATTTTTGCCGTAAAAATTCATAATTTCTATATACTTTAGAGACTTACCGTAAAACTTTCAGGAAACTTTCTATGAAGTCTTTTCTGCACCTTAAGTGAAATTTTATGTCGATCCCAGGTGTTGATCGAGTTTCAGAGAAATTTTCTACGTTGTTATTGATTTTTTTTTTTTTTTAGGAGAAGGGGGGGGGGGGTTGACTTTTTTATTCTAAGCATTTGTTAAAGTGAGTTTGTAAATACATCTACGAACTTGAGCTGGATTGTGACCTTTGGGTCAAGGGGTCAAAGGTCAAGGTCAAAGGTCAAGGTCATCAAAGCATTTCATAAAGAAATATAAAAGTAACGGCCATATCAAGTATACAAGTCATTTGATCATTGCACGCGCGCGAAGGTGCAATGCATGAAAGCTATATCATCGTGACTACACTTTTAATGTGTTTCTATTCTTTGAATTTTGAAACGTTTCATAAAAAAAATTACGACTATATCAAGTAAATCGGTCATTTAACGCATTGCGCGCGCACACGTGCATGCAAGTCCTTGCATTCAAGTTTGATAGTAGCATAATGTAAGAATCCGTCATATCTATTCATATTCTAAATTTCATCCTGTTTTGTTGAGAATCAAAAAAGTTATAGGCATTTAAAGTTTAAGCCAATCAGATCGCAGCACACGTGCATGGGCGTGGTTTCTTGAAAACTTTTATATATCATAGTTTAGGACGTATTAAGGTATGATTATGTTTTAAAATTCAAAGTATTTTGTCAAAAAACAAGTAAGATATTGAGATTTTTGTTTCAGCTAATCAGAGCAAAGCGCACGTGCATGCGCGTGCATGCATGTGCATGATGACCGTAACTTCTTATAGGAGTCTATTGTGTCTGTCTATGTTCTAAATCTCATCGTGGTTGGTTGAAAAACAAGGGAGTTACAGCCATTTGAAGTTTAAGCCAATCAGATTGCAGCGCACGTGCATGCGCATGCTTTCATGACAAATGTTATACATCATGTTGTAGGACATCTTAAAGTATGCTTATATTTTAAATTTCATACCATTTCGTCAAAAAACGGAAAAGATATTGAGATTTTTGTTTCAGCCAATCAGAGCGAAGCGCACGTAAATGCGCGTGAGTTCTTGCTAATTTGACAGTGTCATCATTATCTACACTATTAATATATCCTTATATAATGAGTTTCAAAGCATTTCATCGGAAAATGTTAAAGTTATGGCTATATTAAATATATTAGTCATTTCAGTCATTTCACGCGCCCGCACGTGCAGGCGTATGCGCGCAAAATGACCTTCGTTCCGCACACCTACACAACACACCTATTAACCCTAAAAAGGTTTTAGCTCAGTTGGGTGAACAGTTTCTGAGAACACTCGCGGACAAAAAAAAGTACCGGAGAAGAAATAAGAAAAAAAAAAAAAATAATAATAATAACTAGAAACGATCTCGTTGCTAGCAACGAGAGGTCTTCCGTCCGATTCAGGAAAAAAAATCTCGTATAATCGAGCTGAAAAGTGATTCAAAATTTTGGTCGCAAAGAGGATTGAACCCATGTCGCCTTTTTCTGTTTTATCCCCAACGCGCAAACCATAAAGCTTTTGGGAGTACTGCTCTAAATATACTTGTGTGTATACTTTTGCAACAGTACACCTGTCTAAGAATCATAAAAGGCGGGTCACTATCAATAATTTGCGCCAAACGCCACGAGTAAATATTCGTGCATTTTCATACATTTTATTTGCTAAAAACTCGACTCTGCAGAACCAGAGAAGGTTTTCTACAGGTCCATTCCCCATCACGGGGATGACCTTACCTGCACATTGGCACCATGTGTATTATCCGCGCAGCCTATTTATGAGAAAATGAAATGAATATTTTTTAGTGTTTAAGAAAACGTTGAACCTACGCTTGCGAAAGTTCTAAGACATTCAAAGATATTTAATTTCTTCTTTATCAAATCAAGAAACTGATTATACGTTAAATCAGCAAATAGGGGCCTTTACTTATGCCATGAATATCACAGAAAAAGATTCAAAATTTTGGTCGCAAAGAGGATTGAACCCATGTCGCCTTTTTCTGTTTTATCCCCAACGCGCAAACCATTAAGCTTTTGGGAGTACTGCTCTAAATATACTTGTGTGTATACTTTTGCAACAGTACACCTGTCTAAGAATCATAAAAGGCGGGTCACTATTAATAATTTGCGCCAAACGCCAGGAGTAAATATTCGCGCATTTTCTTTGAACTTATCTATTAAATTGGTGTGATAGCTGCAATGAAATAAAATAAATAAAACGTTCTTATCGCCTTTATTTTATTTCGACGTTTAAAAAGTCTTTGTACACATTACATATATCGTATCTAGCCCAGTTACACTTAAGTAGTGAAACGGAAATTAAGTGTTAAGATCGACACTGAATTGCAACGTACTACTACGTGAAAGTCCAAGTAGTTTTGTTTACATTTCATGCATTCGTATGTCAGAATGGTTTAATCAAACGCTCAGCTGCCTCCATAAACCCCAATTGCGAAATGGCGGAATTGACAAAGACAGCCGCCATCTGGGGCCCGCTTCAGATTTTCAAATATTAATATCTAGAATTCAGATAAGCCAATTTTCAAACAACTTAGATAGTTATAATCTAATTGTTAAGATGAATACTTTTGATCAATAATGTATAACAAAGAATTGATCATTAGAGAGTTATAGATAAAAGACTTTTGGCCCCTCTTAGCCCCTAATTTGAAGGGTCAGCCCTATTTTTTTTATATCAAATGAAAGGTCTTGCGATATTGAACATTTTGTCTTCAATATGTTTTAACAAATTATGAACAGGAGTGAAGATATGAGACAAAATGCGTCAAATTTTGTGAGATATTTCTGAGACATTTTTTCGGCCCTACCGAACTTCGGTGCCTTTTGCGCTAGAAAGATTTGGAGACCCAATTACAACTCACCAAACCTTCCTCTATTTTCCCTAAAAATCTCAAGTCCATATCTTAAGTCGTTTCGGAGGAGTTTCCCGGACAAGCCGACCCTCTGAAAATCAGAAAATCGTCCATATCTCACGACCGGAAGTGAGATAATCAAAAAGGAAAAAAACCTATCAAGATCAATTGAATATCTTTCAGATCTGAAAGTTTGGTAGAAATCGGACGAGCCATCTCTGAGAAATCGCTTGCACAAAATCGGTTGGAAGAATAATAATAATAATAGGGAAAAAGAAACCGAACGAAAACAAGAAGGTCTTCCGTTGGAGACGGAAGATTAATAATAAGAAACAGAGTAAAAACAATATGTTCCCAAACTTCGTTTGGGGAACATAATAAGGCAGCAAAATTCAAATTCTCATTTCTCTACTAAGATTTTTACATCGGGCTCGGAGTTGGTTTTCTTCAGAAAGACAGGACTGGGTTCAAGGCGACTAGGGGTACCACACCGGTAATTGACCAATCAAAATGAACTTAGTCAATTGTAGGTCCATACATTAAGCCGATTTTCCTTTCTTTTGAGAGTTTTTTTAATTTCCTTCCAGGCCAGTTTGACAACTCTGGTACCTGTGCCTAGGAAATTTTATCTACTCTATAAATAAATAAAGTTTTTTGACAGGAACTATTTCTCCAGGGCATAGGAGGCTACTTCCTGGGGTGCTTTTGTGATGTTTATAAAGACATGGAAAACACGTGGATTTGAGGGTAGCCCTGTTTGCATTTGCAAATTAATCAGAAAATGTCGTGTACGTACCCTGGTTTTTTGGTGTCAGCTAATGTGACAGGTATTGTTTAACACCCCCTTATTAATATTTTTTCATGAATTCAAACACGTGAGGTTTTACTGGAAAGAAACGTGTATTGCTTTTTAATATACCGAAACTCGCTATTTCTGGGGATTTGTAATTCTAAAAAAAATTCAGATAAATTTCAATGGTGAAATAAAAGAAGAATGCTTGGTATTAAAATATTAATTCATATCAGTAGAATTGAATGCTATTAACGACATCTGGAGAAATAGGCTTTAAAAGGTTTATATCATATCTTTGTTCGTCTGCACTTAAATTTCAAACACGACAGAATTTGTAATTTTTGCCGTAAAAATTCATAATTTCTATATACTTTAGAGACTTACCGTAAAACTTTCAGGAAACTTTCTATGAAGTCTTTTCTGCACCTTAAGTGAAATTTTATGTCGATCCCAGGTGTTGATCGAGTTTCAGAGAAATTTTCTACGTTGTTATTGATTTTTTTTTTTTTAAGGAGAAGGGGGGGGGGGGACTTTTTTATTCTAAGCATTTGTTAAAGTGAGTTTGTAAATACATTTTACGAACTTGAGCTGGATTGTGACCTTTGGGTCAAGGGGTCAAAGGTCAAGGTCAAAGGTCAAGGTCATCAAAGCATTTCATAAAGAAATATAAAAGTAACGGCCATATCAAGTATACAAGTCATTTGATCATTGCACGCGCGCGAAGGTGCAATGCATGAAAGCTATATCATCGTGACTACACTTTTAATGTGTTTCTATTCTTTGAATTTTGAAACGTTTCATAAAAAAAAATACGACTATATCAAGTAAATCGGTCATTTAACGCATTGCGCGCGCACACGTGCATGCAAGTCCTTGCATTCAAGTTTGATAGTAGCATAATGTAAGAATCCGTCATATCTATTCATATTCTAAATTTCATCCTGTTTTGTTGAGAATCAAAAAAGTTATAGGCATTTAAAGTTTAAGCCAATCAGATCGCAGCACACGTGCATGGGCGTGGTTTCTTGAAAACTTTTATATATCATAGTTTAGGACGTATTAAGGTATGATTATGTTTTAAAATTCAAAGTATTTTGTCAAAAAACAAGTAAGATATTGAGATTTTTGTTTCAGCTAATCAGAGCAAAGCGCACGTGCATGCGCGTGCATGCATGTGCATGATGACCGTAACTTCTTATAGGAGTCTATTGTGTCTGTCTATGTTCTAAATCTTATCGTGGTTGGTTGAAAAACAAGGGAGGAACAGCCATTTGAAGTTTAAGCCAATCAGATTGCAGCGCACGTGCATGCGCATGCTTTCATGACAAATGTTATACATCATGTTGTAGGACATCTTAAAGTATGCTTATATTTTAAATTTCATACCATTTCGTCAAAAAACAGAAAAGATATTGAGATTTTTGTTTCAGCCAATCAGAGCGAAGCGCACGTAAATGCGCGTGAGTTCTTGCTAATTTGACAAATTATCTACACTATTAATATATCCTTATATAATGAGTTTCAAAGCATTTCATCGGAAAATGTTAAAGTTATGGCTATATTAAATATATTAGTCATTTCACTCATTTCACGCGCCCGCACGTGCAGGCGTATGCGCGCAAAATGACCTTCGTTCCGCACACCTACACAACACACCTATTAACCCTAAAAAGGTTTTAGCTCAGTTGGGTGAACAGTTTCTGAGAACACTCGCGGACAAAAAAGTACCGGAGAAGAAATAAGAAGAAAAAAGAATAATAATAATAACTAGAAACGATCTCGTTGCTAGCAACGAGAGGTCTTCCGTCCGATTCAGGAAAAAAAATCTCGTATAATCGAGCTGAAAAGTGATTCAAAATTTTGGTCGCAAAGAGGATTGAACCCATGTCGCCTTTTTCTGTTTTATCCCCAACGCGCAAACCATAAAGCTTTTGGGAGTACTGCTCTAAATATACTTGTGTGTATACTTTTGCAACAGTACACCTGTCTAAGAATCATAAAAGGCGGGTCACTATCAATAATATGCGCCAAACGCCACGAGTAAATATTCGTGCATTTTCATACATTTTATTTGCTAAAAACTCGACTCTGCAGAACCAGAGAAGGTTTTCTACAGGTCCATTCCCCATCACGGGGAAGACCTTACCTGCACATTGGCACCATGTGTATTACCCGCGCAGCCTATTTATGAGAAAATGAAATGAATATTTTTTAGTGTTTAAGAAAACGTTGAACCTACGCTTGCGAAAGTTCTAAGACATTCAAAGATATTTAATTTCTTCTTTATCAAATCAAGAAACTGATTATACGATAAATCAGCAAATAGGGGCCTTTACTTATGCCATGAATATCACAGAAAAAGATTCAAAATTTTGGTCGCAAAGAGGATTGAACCCATGTCGCCTTTTTCTGTTTTATCCCCAACGCGCAAACCATTAAGCTTTTGGGAGTACTGCTCTAAATATACTTGTGTGTATACTTTTGCAACAGTACACCTGTCTAAGAATCATAAAAGGCGGGTCACTATTAATAATTTGCGCCAAACGCCAGGAGTAAATATTCGCGCATTTTCTTTGAACTTTTATGAAATAAAATAAATAAAACGTTCTTATCGCCTTTATTTTATTTCGACGTTTAAAAAGTCTTTGTACACATTACATATATCGTATCTAGCCCAGTTACACTTAAGTAGTGAAACGGAAATTAAGTGTTAAGATCGACACTGAATTGCAACGTACTACTACGTGAAAGTCCAAGTAGTTTTGTTTACATTTCATGCATTCGTATGTCAGAATGGTTTA
The DNA here is from genome assembly GCF_032062105.1 of Saccostrea cuccullata. Classification (NCBI taxonomy): domain Eukaryota; kingdom Metazoa; phylum Mollusca; class Bivalvia; order Ostreida; family Ostreidae; genus Saccostrea; species Saccostrea cuccullata. The sequence goes on along the minus strand of NW_026936136.1, from coordinate 14,464 downwards.
ATCAAACGCTCAGCTGCCTCCATAAACCCCAATTGCGAAATGGCGGAATTGACAAAGACAGCCGCCATCTGGGGCCCGCTTCAGATTTTCAAATATTAATATCTAGAATTCAGATAAGCCAATTTTCAAACAACTTAGATAGTTATAATCTAATTGTTAAGATGAATACTTTTGATCAATAATGTATAACAAAGAATTGATCATTAGAGAGTTATAGATAAAAAACTTTTGGCCCCTCTTAGCCCCTAATTTGAAGGGTCAGCCCTATTTTTTTTATATCAAATGAAAGGTCTTGCGATATTGAATATTTTGTCTTCAATATGTTTTAACAAATTATGAACAGGAGTGAAGATATGAGACAAAATGCGTCAAATTTTGTGAGATATTTCTGAGACATTTTTTCGGCCCTACCGAACTTCGGTGCCTTTTGCGCTAGAAAGATTTGGAGACCCAATTACAACTCACCAAACCTTCCTCTATTTTCCCTGAAAATCTCAAGTCCATTCTTAAGTCGTTTCGGAGGAGTTTCCCGGACAAGCCGACCCTCTGAAAATCAGAAAATCGTCCATATCTCACGACCGGAAGTGAGATAATCAAAAAGGAAAAAAACCTATCAAGATCAATTGAATATCTTTCAGATCTGAAAGTTTGGTAGAAATCGGACGAGCCATCTCTGAGAAATCGCTTGCACAAAATCGGTTGGAAGAATAATAATAATAATAGGGAAAAAGAAACCGAACGAAAACAAGAAGGTCTTCCGTTGGAGACGGAAGACCTTAATAATAAGAAACAGAGTAAAAACAATATGTTCCCAAACTTCGTTTGGGGAACATAATAAGGCAGCAAAATTCAAATTCTCATTTCTCTACTAAGATTTTTACATCGGGCTCGGAGTTGGTTTTCTTCAGAAAGACAGGACTGGGTTCAAGGCGACTAGGGGTACCACACCGGTAATTGACCAATCAAAATGAACTTAGTCAATTGTAGGTCCATACATTAAGCCGATTTTCCTTTCTTTTGAGAGTTTTTTTAATTTCCTTCCAGGCCAGTTTGACAACTCTGGTACCTGTGCCTAGGAAATTTTATCTACTCTATAAATAAATAAAGTTTTTTGACAGGAACTATTTCTCCAGGGCATAGGAGGCTACTTCCTGGGGTGCTTTTGTGATGTTTATAAAGACATGGAAAACACGTGGATTTGAGGGTAGCCCTGTTTGCATTTGCAAATAAATCAGAAAATGTCGTGTACGTACCCTGGTTTTTTGGTGTCAGCTAATGTGACAGGTATTGTTTAACACCCCCTTATCAATATTTTTTCATGAATTCAAACACGTGAGGTTTTACTGGAAAGAAACGTGTATTGCTTTTTAATATACCGAAACTCGCTATTTCTGGGGATTGTGTAATTCTAAAAAAAATTCAGATAAATTTCAATGGTGAAATAAAAGAAGAATGCTTGGTATTAAAATATTAATTCATATCAGTAGAATTGAATGCTATTAACGACATCTGGAGAAATAGGCTTTAAAAGGTTTATATCATATCTTTGTTCGTCTGCACTTAAATTTCAAACACGACAGAATTTGTAATTTTTGCCGTAAAAATTCATAATTTCTATATACTTTAGAGACTTACCGTAAAACTTTCAGGAAACTTTCTATGAAGTCTTTTCTGCACCTTAAGTGAAATTTTATGTCGATCCCAGGTGTTGATCGAGTTTCAGAGAAATTTTCTACGTTGTTATTGATTTTTTTTTTTTTAAGGAGAAGGGGGGGGGGGTTGACTTTTTTCTTCTAAGCATTTGTTAAAGTGAGTTTGTAAATACATCTACGAACTTGAGCTGGATTGTGACCTTTGGGTCAAGGGGTCAAAGGTCAAGGTCAAAGGTCAAGGTCATCAAAGCATTTCATAAAGAAATATAAAAGTAACGGCCATATCAAGTATACAAGTCATTTGATCATTGCACGCGCGCGAAGGTGCAATGCATGAAAGCTATATCATCGTGACTACACTTTTAATGTGTTTCTATTCTTTGAATTTTGAAACGTTTCATAAAAAAAATTACGACTATATCAAGTAAATCGGTCATTTAACGCATTGCGCGCGCACACGTGCATGCAAGTCCTTGCATTCAAGTTTGATAGTAGCATAATGTAAGAATCCGTCATATCTATTCATATTCTAAATTTCATCCTGTTTTGTTGAGAATCAAAAAAGTTATAGGCATTTAAAGTTTAAGCCAATCAGATCGCAGCACACGTGCATGGGCGTGGTTTCTTGAAAACTTTTATATATCATAGTTTAGGACGTATTAAGGTATGATTATGTTTTAAAATTCAAAGTATTTTGTCAAAAAACAAGTAAGATATTGAGATTTTTGTTTCAGCTAATCAGAGCAAAGCGCACGTGCATGCGCGTGCATGCATGTGCATGATGACCGTAACTTCTTATAGGAGTCTATTGTGTCTGTCTATGTTCTAAATCTTATCGTGGTTGGTTGAAAAACAAGGGAGTTACAGCCATTTGAAGTTTAAGCCAATCAGATTGCAGCGCACGTGCATGCGCATGCTTTCATGACAAATGTTATACATCATGTTGTAGGACATCTTAAAGTATGCTTATATTTTAAATTTCATACCATTTCGTCAAAAAACGGAAAAGATATTGAGATTTTTGTTTCAGCCAATCAGAGCGAAGCGCACGTAAATGCGCGTGAGTTCTTGCTAATTTGACAGTGTCACATTATCTACACTATTAATATATCCTTATATAATGAGTTTCAAAGCATTTCATCGGAAAATGTTAAAGTTATGGCTATATTAAATATATTAGTCATTTCAGTCATTTCACGCGCCCGCACGTGCAGGCGTATGCGCGCAAAATGACCTTCGTTCCGCACACCTACACAACACACCTATTAACCCTAAAAAGGTTTTAGCTCAGTTGGGTGAACAGTTTCTGAGAACACTCGCGGACAAAAAAGTACCGGAGAAGAAATAAGAAGAAAAAAGAATAATAATAATAATAACTAGAAAGTCTGCTATTGCAAGCAATAGCATATGTCGCCCCGTACTGGACAAGACTTTTTTTTTTCATTTTTATCATCACTAAAACAATGGTCCATTAGCTAAGCTTGGACAACCATCGAGTCGTATCAGTCCTTTCCGTTGGAAACGGAAGACCTTAATTGGGTACATCCCATTTTATTTTTAGAATCGGTAGGAGAAGAAAGTAGTGCAGGAAAAAATTACAAGTTCCTAAATTTGCAGACTTGCATAAAAGAAATTGGGCAGATGTACTGAACTGAGCCTCATACTTGTTAATTGGCAGTATCTTTCCTACCAAAAAAGCTTGGCAAATGTAATTTTTTAAGAAGATCAGCCGAATTATTTTGTGTATTATAACGCCAGTGAGAACTTCACTTTAGAGGTTCTGCCGGAAAACGAATCTGACATGCCACCTTCAATTCGAGCATTTCTACATTGTACAGGGCTGATGTTTCTTATGAGATGATAAATCATGTGTAAACTTTCTCAGTTTAGCGGAATCGTGAACATTTTCGGCGAGATGAATGTTTTGTTTACAGTAGTGATCAAGGCTTATCGCACCTATAGGAGCGGATCCTAGGATTTATGAATGAATAAAAACTATGAAAATAACGTACAAATTTTCTAATTTATACTTGCACTATCTAATGAAATTAATAATATACAAGTAATAGATATACAAAAAAAAAATGCGAAATGCTAATAAATGCAGTTGACAATCGTTAATTTATATATAGATAAAATAAAATAATTATAAAATCTAGAGACAAGACAGAAGAAGAATGAAGGTTGGCAAACTATGAAATCACATCAGGAGAACTGAATTTTATGAATGAAACTTTTAAAACGTTACTTGTAAGTTGTATATGTTAGATATGTGTATTCTAAATGGCAGTGCGCTTCAAAAGGGGGGGGTCGTCTTGAACATATTACCTTACGTTTGAACGGTCAGGGCTAGGGATTTCGTATTTCAAATATGTAATCCTTGTGAAAAGAACTTTTCTTGGACACGAAGAACTTTGACCCTTTGACCTAGACCTTGGAGAACACATGTGTACATCTTAACCTTTTTTCTGTTTCGTTTCTATGACAACTGTGAGCGACTCATTACAATTATTTTAAAAGTAAAAATCACTTTGACACATTGCAAGGAATTAACATTGAAAGTTTCAAAACGATTGCTTGAGTAGTTATTGAGAAAATCGAAATTAAAGAATTTTAACATTCCCCTGGTTTCCATGGCAATAATCGATTATTTGAAAATTTTAAATGCAAGGCGCACAACTACAGATACTAATCATTAAAATAAAAAGAGTTTCATGACGAACGTTTAAGGGACCAGAGAGAACACTCTCGGACAAAATTCGTCGCTTTTTACAGGTTTCCATGGCAACGGTAGACATATTGGAACTGAACGACCTCACTGCACAACTACAACCAGTGATCGTCCTTTGAGGAAAGTTTCAGGTAGATTGTCCCAGCCATCTCCGAGAAACAGCCTGGATAAAAAAAACATGCGTACAATATCAATATGTCGTCCCCGACTTCGTTCGGGGCGACATAACTAGTGCTAATTGTAACGGGGACCGTTACATATGTTCCCCAAACGCTCCCCAACTCCTTTTTGGTGCCATATTCCCTGTAAGCTTCATTAAATAAGACAAAATTTGTGCATTTTGACTTTAACAACGTTTTCTCAGAAGGATACCAATTATATTCAAATTTTAGCATTGCACCCGTGCGCATGTGAATGCATGTCCGTTATGATCATATCATCTTGTCTACACTATCTACATATTTTAATATACAATATATTAAAGCATTCAGTCCAAAAGTATGAAAAATCACTCTTTCAAGTGTATTTTTCATTTCACTCGTTCCAAATGTACGCACGTGCATGCACGTGCATGATGACCATACCGTCTTGTAGGAGTCCCTTACATCTATCTATATTCTAAATCCCATCCTGTTCTGTTGAAAAACAAGGGAGTTATAGCCATTTCAAGTTTAAGCCAATCAGATTGTAGCACACGTGCATGCGCGTGATTTCATGATTTATTTCTATATCATATTGTAGGATATCCTAATGCATGACAATGTTTAAAATTTCAAAGCATTTCGTCAAAAAACAAAGTAGATATAGCCATTTAAAGTTTCAGCCAATCAGATTTCAGCACGCGGGCATGCGCATGCTTTCATGAGAAATCTTATATATCATGCTGTAGATCTTCATAATGTAGGTCTATGTTCAAAATTTGAAAGAATTATGACAAGAAACAAGAAAGATATTGAGACTTTAGTTTCAGCCAATCAGAGCGAAGCACACGTGCATGCGCGTGCGATCTTGCTATTTTGACCATTTCATCTTGTGCATACTACTAATATATACTTATAAAATGAGTTTCAAAGCATTTCCTCAATAATTTTAATAGTTACGTCTGTATCAATTATATTGGACATTTCTCGTGTTGCACGTGCGAGCTCTTGCAAGCACATGTGCATGCACATGCATTCATGAAAAATCTTATATTACAGGCTGTAGATCTCCCTAATGTATGACTATGTTCAAAATTTCAAATGATTTTATCAAAAAACAAAAAAGATATTGAGACTTTACTTTCAGCCAATCAGAGCGAAGCGCACGTGCATGTGCGTGCGATCTTGCTATTTTGACCATGTCATCATGTCTATGCTACTAATATATCCTCACATTATGAGTTTCAAAGCATTTCATCAAAAAATAGAAAAGTTGCGGCTTTATCCATTGTATTGGTCATTTCACGTGTTGCACGTGCGTGCTCTTGCAAGCACGTGCGCGCAAAATGACCTTGATTCCGCAAATCTACATAACATGTCTACTGACCCTATAAAGGTTTTACCTACATCGGACGAACAGTTAACTAGATCATTCCCGGACAAAAAAGTACCCAGGAAGAAGAAGAAGAAAAATAATAATAATAAGAAACAGAGTAAAAACAATATGTTCCCCAACTTCGTTTGGGGAACATAATAAGAAACAGAGTAAAAACAATATGTTCCCAAACTTCGTTTGGGGAACATAATAATAATAAGAAACAGAGTAAAAACAATATGTTCCCAAACTCCGTTTGGGGAACATAATAAGAGCTTAAGCATAGATGTATCACCCCCCCCCCCCCCCCCCAATAAAAAAAAATCATGGGCATCTGCATGTACATTGAACATTTCTTTCACCCTGAGATTATTTAGTGTATACTTTAAAGGAACATTATTTTCATAATTAAAAAAAAAACAGCAAATAAATTCCCGTTCAGTATATTTTATTGGTTTGTTCCCATTTTCCATTAAATGTAAAATTTGCTATTCCCATTTCTTCGATTCTTAGTACCTTCTTGGATTTATTACGGAGAAATGGGATCTTAATAAGGAGTAAACTTATAATTATGCCTGTAAGTATTGTTTGCATTTCAAAGCAAAATTTCACAGCAATTGTATTTAAACAGGGGAAAATTTATGAATTCTTGTGAAAGGATCAAATTTTATTTTCCAGATTTAATTTAAAATATTTTGTTACCGAAATACGAAATTGTGCAAGCAATATAAATTTAACTTTTATTCTGAAACAATTTATGTATCAGAAATACACATATTCACTGGAGAGAGAGAGAGAGAGAGAGAGAGAGAGAGAGAGAGAGAGAGAGAGAGAGAGAGAAAATGAAATTTTCTTTTGATTAATTACAGAAAAGGTCACTTACATGTTGAGCAATATTGTCTACTCCCTTGTTAATAATTTTCACATCTTTGCTATTTTTTGCAATGAGCTTGGCACTTTCCCTTGGTGACAACACTTCTGGCACACCGTTTTCCATCTCTTTTAAATCCTGTAAAATGTATCTAAAGTTTTATCACAATTCTCGTAGAATATTTTGGTGAGTAAGTTGCAGGTTTTCTGCAGTAAAATCAAAAAAAAAATCCGAATATTAAATTGGTAGACGAGCGGCTGGCAAATGCAGCTCTCTGTCTACAGGTACTTGTGGACTTACCCCCCCCCCCCCCCGCCCCGATATTCAACCTTGGGGCTTATTGGACATTTTTTTCACAAAATAATTTTTTTTTTACACTTATTCATCATGTGTACAATATGAAAAAATCGTTAAAACCCAAAGTAATTGCTCCACAAAAAATAGCCAACTATACATTGTAAGAGAGAAAGATATCCCACTCCAGTTTGTTTACGTTTTACCCCCACTGGTCTTTCTGGGTTTAAAAACATGTATTTATTTTATTTCAACCTAAAATGTCGATCCACACCGTCTAAACATATATTTCTGTCTTAGTCCATGCTATCGGATTGACTCTGCATCTCATAGGAATCCCACAATGTCTCCTTAAACAGTTCATTTCAATCAGAGGTTTGTTTTTTAAAAATGAACTTATTTTTACAAGTACCGATTTTTTTTTCTAAACATTGAAACATGCACATGGCATTTTAGTAAATAAACTTTTCCGTGTAGGTCTAAGCATAATCTTAACAAGTGGCCCAGGGGCCACAACGCTCACCTGAGCACATCAACTACGAAAAAGCACAAATCGGATCAGAATTGAAAAGTTTACTGGGGAGGGGGGGGGGGTGAATTTTAATACTACTTGAGAATGCCTCCATATCAATACTGTAACAACATACAACTTTGCTGTTCTTGAGAAAAAGATTTTCAAAGATTTTTTTAAAAAATTTTGTTCGTATATATATTTCTTCGTAATAATTTGAATTTGATTTCCCGTTGTTTCCCTCCCGACCCCCAAGGGACATGATTTGAACAAAGAACTACGAACGATAGTATTGTTCTCCAGCCTACCTCCAAGTCAATTTTCAAAAGTTAATATAGTTGAATGATTTTCCATATTTATATTCATATTTACATGAATTTCCATAAAACATTACTTATTTTGGGAAGGCAAAAAGAAAGAACCCCATAATTTTGGTAAAACTCGCGTTTTTCACTATTGAAATCAACGAAAAACGGAAAATATTTTTAAGACATCTCCCCCCCCCCCCCCCCCCCCCCCCCCCGAAACAAAAATTCCTTTATACAGGTATAATATAGACTGTCATTTCACAAATTCATACCAAAGCTTTTTGTGTTTCACGGGGGGGGGGGGGGGGGGGGGGGGACATACGTTTACTGACAAAAAAATGACAAAAGTTTCAAATTTTCACCAATTTCAAAGGGGTTAACAACTAAGACATAGTATTTTATTAATGATATATGTTTAATTTCATATGCTTAAAACATAAGAAAAGAGGTTAGGAACATTTATTCACATTCAAAAATATTTTAAAATACGGTAATGGTGTAAAGTCCGGTTTCAACGGAAAATATCGTCTTCCCTCCTTTTTTAAAAAGCTAGAATAAGGGATAATTAACTTTTTTACACGGTATTAATATTATTAATCAATTATAATTGAACAGATCTTTTCATTAAACAAAGATTTTATGGACAAATTGTCATTAATATTGAATTAAATATGTGTAAAATGTAGGCGGGAATCAAGAGTTAGCGCACGTAGTTCTTTAAATCTTCAATACACGAGGATGCTTACATGTCAATATGAATAAACATGCAATCATTTCATTATTCATTTTTTAATAAATTCATGTAAATATCTTGTCATATGTATTACCAAAAATTACGTTATATTATCGCATTTACCTTTAGATCCTTCTGTTAGACTAAAATATCTTATCTCGACAGTTGTGAAGAATTTTGTATCGTTCAATATTGCACAACTACATGCAACGATCTGACGTTTTTCATACAATATGATAAGAAAGTGACCATGCTGACGTACGTAACACAGACACAAAGTGACTCATCAAAAATAAATAACCCCAAGCCTAATGATGTTTTTTGAAAATGTTTTGCATTATTTGTTTTGTTTTTTTAATTCCATTTATTTCTAGCTCAATATACTTCAATATAGATTGTGGAATAGTTAGAAAAACATCACCATGATTAGAGTTTTCTAAGTAGTGTTTTGATTTCCGTTTAAGAACATGAAGAATGTGAGTGTAGATTATATGATTATGCAATTATATATTTATTTTATATATGGATAGATTAGAGAATCTAGATGGTGAATTTCCCTTGCTTAGTGAGGCTTTTAACTGCTCTAAAACACTACACCAAAATGGTTTTACTTCATGGTATTCTTGTGTTAACTTCTTACTTAACCATATTGATATTAAAATTAGTGATTTCCTAGGTATGTCAACCCCACAATTTAAAATCAATTTGAAAAGAATATTACTGAATTTCTATAAATTAACATGGGAAAAAGACAGGAATTTACATAAAGATGGCAAATTGTCTACCTTTACCAGCATAAAGACTAAATTTTGTTTTGAACCTTATCTAGATATTCTTACAAACAATCAACATAGATCAGTTTTAACAAAGTTAAGAATATCGGCTCACAGGCTTAAAATTGAAATTGGACGTTATGTAATAGTTATTGTATATTTATTATGGTGTATCCTGAGTTATTTGGACGAGGGGCGGTGACGAGTGCGAAGCACGAGTCTCCGCCCTTCGTCCAAATAACTCAGGATACACCATAATAAATATTCAATAACTTTCTTGTATCATGGCCAATCAAACGTCATGTCACAGATTTTCAGCATGATTTTTAATTACACCAATAGAAAATGTAGTTTTTGTCAGGTGACCGCATAGATAATCTCTCCTTTCTGTCAGTATTTTTGATAAACATTTTACGTGCGTGTGTTCATGAGAAAGGACGTCGGATTGCAGTATCCCAACACCCCCCCCCCCTCCTGGATTTTAGAGTGTGGTGCAAGGGGTTTTTTCCTTGTCAACTTTCTTTTAAATGTAGCTACGGACTTAAAGTGGCCGAGGTGTGATTCTGTGCATGAGTGCTGGGGGCACAGACCTGGAGCGTCCCCCCTTTCAAAAATTGCTGGTTCCGTCCCTGAATTGTTAATGAAATTCACAAGAAAACCTTTGGATATCAAAGAAGACAAAAAAGTTGAAGAAGGTAAATTCAAAATCAAGAAAAAAGATACCCGTTGATCATTTGACATATTCGAGCTGTTGTATTCACGAAAACGCTGTGTCAGGGTCAATTACTCTTCATCTGTGGATGCAGTACAGCGTATGCCCTATATTACAATAGGTGGGATATTTCAATATATTTCTGTGTGGAATTCATGTCAAGAAATTGATCTCTCGTTGCTGTGGATTGAATATTTGAAGAGCTCCGTAAAATCATTTCGTAGTTTGGGATATATACGTACTGTAATTTATGTGAAAGACTTTTATTTCACTTGCAGAAATTTTGCATTTGTGTATTACAATGCCCATTCATTCTGTAATTCAGATTCAATATACATGTAATTTAAAATGATGAAATCGCCTTGGTGTTCAATAATTTATTTACACGGCACAGTTTTTGCTGGCTCCGCCCATATACACGGCACAGTTTTTTTTTCTGGATACGCCCATCGGTGTATCTCCAGTTATTGTACACTTGACTTCAAAGGAAAAACACCGCAGCCATGATACAACAAAAAATACCTAGAGAGGAACGAATTTGTTCACTTTGTCACTACAATGAGATTCAGGATGAAATTCATTTTCTCCTTGTATGTCCTCATCTTAATGTACAAAGACTTGAACTCATAAATATTTGTAAAATTAAATGTAAAAATTTTCAGTCTCTATCTTATGATAATCAATTTTATTGGCTCATGACTAATGAAGACCCAGACATCCTTAGATCACTTGCTGGATTCCTTAGTAATTTACCTTAATTGAAGATATTGTGATAAGCATAAAAAAAATTATATATCTCTTTCCCAGTTTCTTGCCTTTAACTATATATATATATGTATAAATTATATATATTTGTATGTAACTTAGAATACGATACATGTATGTATATTCAGTATATCTCTTATATACTTTTTTTTGGTTTTTTTTAACAATTGCTCCTTATTTGTAATATCATCATCATGCTTGTTCTATCATTTGGATCCTCCTCCTTCTATTTGTAAATCTTTTTGCTCCTCCGGGGGCCCAAATTGGATTAATAAAATCTTGTATCTTGTATCTTGTATATGAACGCAAGGCCGTCGAAGCAAACAGATGTAGTCGTTGGAATGTTGGATATCAATTAAAATAAAATCACGAAGACGAGGTTGCAATACAACACATTAAGTCTTTGTACTAAAGTGTTACAAAGAAATGCGTATAAGTTAAATACGAGAAGAAGGCGTATTCACTTTCGATCTTTGATCCGCTCAGATTAAATCGCTGCACAAATGTTGTGTAGCGATCTAGTTGGTGCGAATCAAAGATCGAATTTCAATAACAGATTGATCCACTCTGTTCTATATTTCACCTTTGTATCATGGCTGCGGTGTTTTTCCTTTGAAGTCAAGTGTACAATAACTGGAGATACACCGATGGGCGGAGCCAGCCAAAACTGTGCCATGTAAATAAATTATTGAACACCAAGGCGATTTCATCATTTTAATTTACATGTATATTGAATCTGAATTACAGAATGAATGGGCTTTGTAATATACAAATGCAAAATTTCTGCAAGTGAAATAAAAGTCTTTCACATAAATTACAGTACGTATATATCCCTAAGTGAACTACGAAATGATTTTACGGATCTCTTCAAATATTCAATCCACAGTAACTAGAAATCAAATTCTTGACATGAATTCCAGACAGAAATATATTAAAATATCCCATCTATTGTAATATAGGCCTTAAGCTGTACTGCATCCACAGATGAAGAGTAATTGACCCTGACACAGCGTTTTCGTGAATACGACAGCTCTCGAATATGTCAAATGATCAACGGGTATTTTTTTTTCTTGATTTTAGAATAACACTTGAATTTACCTTCTTCAACTTCGAATTTTTCTTCTTTGATATCCAAAGGTTTTCTTGTGAATTTCATTAACAATCCAGGGGCGGATCGATATCCAGCAATTTTTGAAAGGGGGGGGGGGCTCCAGGTCGGTGCCTCCAGCACTCATTCATAGAATCACACCTCCAGAATCACAACTCGGCCACTTTAAGTCCGTAGCTACATTTAAAAGAAAGGGGGCCTCCAAAACAGTTGACAAGGAAATCCGGGAGGGGGGGGGGGGCTGGGATGCTGCAATCCGACGTCCTTTCTCATGAACACACGCACGTAAAATGTTTATTAAAATACTGACAGGAAGGAGAGATTATCCATGCGGTCACCTGACAAAAACTATATTTTCTGTTGGTGTAATTAAAAATCATGCTGAAAATCTGTGACATGACGGTTGATTGGCCATGATACAAGAAAGTTATTGAATATTTATTATGGTGTATCCTGATTGATTTGGACGAAGGGCGGAGACTCGTGCTTCGCACTCGTCACCGCCCTTCGTCCAAATAACTCAGGATACACCATAATAAATATACAATAACTATTACTTATACACGTTTTATCCACTTTATGCAAACGGACAAAAATCTAGATGCTCCAGCCTGTGATTAGGTTTGTGGATTTACCAACATATTAAGTCAATACAAAATCTTGAAGAACATCAAACTTATTTGATATTAGATCAGGGAAAAGTTAGCAGTCGAATGTTATCAGATAAACAACAGTAGACTGCTACTACTCACCAAATAACCCAAGAATTTCAAATACTCCACGTGTTGTGAAAGGGACAGTGTTTATATTCAAGAATTATTTGAAACACGATCCCGACTCATTCATGAATATATGTTAATACCCCTTGCTGTTAACGGAACTGGTTTTAATTTTATACTCCAATTTTAAAAATTATTGTAACTTTTTTTCTCAGATGATCATTGACAATGTAGGATTATGTCATTGTGCATACAAGAATTTAGTCTATCATATACATATGTTATATTTCATCATGTTCATTAATGGAAGTTAACACTTTGCACTCTACCTGCCCCATTTGATCTTTATGTCATTTTATACCATTTTATACAAACTGACACAAACTTCTCTATTGGTTGTATGGACCAACACTTTATAGTATTTTTCATACAAATGACTTGAGACCTATCGATTTTAAGACCTAATTAAAATTAGATCTTTGATAAGCCCCAACCAGATCGCTACACAAAGTACTACACATATTAGATGGTTCCACATCTTTACAATTATTTTTTCTTACAAATTTTGCAAAGACTTATTGTAAAAATTGATAATCCCAAAGTTGTGGTATATAATTATCTTCAAAAGATTGTTTTGTATAATTTATGCGGTCGACCATGACAAAAATGTGTTTTTGTTAACCTTAGATGTAACTTCAAATAGTTTTAAAGGAAAAATGAAATGTAAACAGTATAGTGCATTGTAATTTGGAAATTACTCAAGGTTTACAGGGTTAAAGGTATTAAAAAAAATTTCTAAAGGACGGGGGCAGATTTAACATAAATTTCTTTCATGTTTTCCAGTGAAAACCTATGGAATTCCATACATGTATACGACAGCCAACTACTTACTGCCAACTGCCACACAAACTTGAATAAATTTTATTTTTATATTGATATTTATGTGAATTTTCACAAAAAAGAGAAGAAGGAAAAACTGGCGAGGATCCAGGACATTTTTTTCCAAGAGGGTCACCCTGGTAAAATTAAATAGATTAAATGACCAATATTTTTTTTATCTTATGTTATATTCAATATATGCGATTGATAAAGTACATTGTTTATTTTATTTATTTGTTTTCCTATTTGAAATAGGTAATAACCCCCCCCCCCCAACCCCGGAGACAACAAAAACTTCTGAAGAGAGAAAAATAAAAGAAAAAATATCTGTCGTTTCGCATAGAAAGATATTTTGAAAATGAATTAACATTTTTCCATTATATTCTATATAGTTAAAAAATTTCCTCAAATTAAAGGTATATATCTCTGTGTGTAATAATGTTTCACATGCATAGATTTTTTTTTAGGGGGGGGGGGCATTTAAAATTTGTACAGTCATGGGCTAATGTATGAACTAAAGAAACTAAAACTGACCTTGGACCCTCCAAGAAAACGCCGATCAAACATTTATATCTCTTTGTTTAATTTACAAATGAGATATGTTTTATGTTTTACATGCATAAATCTAGAGAGAGGAGTCCGGACCACTCCTCTGAAATTTGTTAAGTTATTTAATGCACAAACTAAACTAACTAAAAGTTATTCATTGCATGTATTAAAAAAATCAACTAAAAGGGACCTTACCCCCACCCCCACCCCCACCCCCCGAAAACGCGGATTCGTGTTAAGTTGGTATAAAAATGTCATAGACATGAATTTATGACGCATAAGACACCCCCTCTCCCCAGCCGAAATAAATTTTCACATTTAGGGAAGGACTTTACGTTTTTTTT
>NW_026936135.1:0-6941 GCF_032062105.1 Saccostrea cuccullata | reverse complement strand
ATGATGTTGATGGTGTTGATGATGATGTTGGAGAGGATGCTGGGGTTAGTAGTATGATGATGTTGTTGATGATGATGGTGTTGATGAAGATGTCAGGATCTAGCTAGTATCAGCGTCGGCATTTTAAAAAACAACAAAACCAGGATCAGCAAGGAAAGGATAGAACTAGCATAGCTAGCATTCAGCATTGACCTACTTAAAATCAGGATTATGCTGGTTTGATAAATTTTTTTAATAATACAGATTCGTTTTTCACAAAACGAAACTAAAAGTAAATATTCTTATTTCAGTCGAGAATAAAAACAAATAAATGTATTGCTTGCGGTTAAATTATTCCATACAATCTTACAATTGATATGAAATTAATTTAATAGCAATAATCCTGCGATATATTTCAATCTGAATCAGCTGATAATAACCAAACGTCCTATGGAGTCCACTGCTGTTGCTACGCCACTGCTTGATGTTATTGAAAAAGGTGATAAAGTGGTAAGTAGTTAAACTTTGCCATGAAAAAAAGTTAAACAATACAATGAAAGTATGGTGTTCTGTTTATAACTATATACCATAATTTTTATTGGGTTTTATATGCATACACGTACTAAGTAATTCACAATCCGAAATTCCTCTAAATTGACGGAAGCTAGAAGTACAAGCAAATTCATAGAATTGTGGTCCACCGCTTTCGGTGTCTTTGTAGATGAGATGTCATTTTACATGACCTACAAGTACAGTATATTGTGTTAGATATGAACACCCTATCGTATGCCATACAAAAGTTATCGCAGAAGTTGATTTTTTTAAAATTAGGTCAAGGTCAGGGGGTCAGAAATTATAGCATGCTCGGAAATATCTTTAAAAATAAAAATATCATATCAATTAAAAGTTATAAGGTAAAATTAATATTTTTGAAAACAAGGTCAAACTTTACTGTCACAAGATCAAAAACATATTGTATTTAGAAAGATCGTGTCACAGGTAATATACATGTATAATATGAAAGCCCTAATTCTTCTAACTCAAAAGATATGACCATGGTTAAAAGTTTTGAAAAATAGGTCAAACTTCAAGGTCGAACATTCAAATTTCATAATATATGATTCAGATGTTCTTTACACGGGTACTAATCTTTAATATAAAAGCTCTGTTTTTATTCAAATGTTCAGCCAGTGAAAGTTATGTTCATTATTTCAAAGGTAGGTCAAACTTTAAGGTCAAATAAGGTCACAGGGTTAAAAAATCGTAGTGTATTTTGTCACAGGTAATATACATATTTATGTAATATAAAAGCCCCATCTCTACTCATTCAGAACATATAACCAAGGTTAAAGATTTCGTGATGGACGGAAAGACTGACAGACGAATTTGATTTAATGTCCCCTCGCTTTCGCTAAAGCGGGGAACAAAGAACTTTAATATAAGATCATATTAGATTTGAAGAACATACTTTGAAGAATCCTCTCAGTCACTATGCCCTGCGTTGTGAAATCTCCCGAAACGGACTCCTTGAGCATTTCCGGTGACGAATTAACACGGTCTTTATCATATTTGTGAAGATAAGCAACAGATGATATGAAAATTCCTAGTCCCAAAACCAGCAGAAATCCGAGTATTGACACAAAAACGCAAAGATTGGTACTCAACTTGTAGGATTCTCTTCTCCTTAGATCCTGAAAACAACCCATTTTCTTTTTAAATTTGAAACACAATCTTAAACGACTTTTTCTTTCGAAGAGGCACTTATAAACAAATAAGAGTGTATATGTAAGTGCAAGTAAAACACCTAATTAATATACTTCTCTGAAGTAAGATCTTGGGCAAATTAAACTGCAGCATTTGACGTCAGAATTTCCTTTAGTGTTTTTTTTCCATATCAGAATGTATTATGTAACTGCAGAATTTGAATTTAGGGACAGATGCTTAACTCTTTCTTATTAAGTTAACACTTATTGAGCTGAATTTTAGGCTTTGATTAAAAAAATTATCGTCGAATTCGAATAAACTTCTTTTTTAACGACATACATTTAGTGCTAACCCAGATAGCAGGATGTTATTGGACCTTTGTTGGGCCAACAATGCTCCTTATGTTGGGCCACCGTTTGCATTCAACATTGGGCCATCGGTAATTTGCTCATCGGCCCTTAATCAAACCAACTTGTTGGCTTATTGTTGGGCCAATGTAACAGTTAATATTGGGCCAATGTTGGGCCAATGTATTATTTCAATATTGGGCAAACGTCATTTTTGTACAATTGGGCCATTGTAAGCAATTAATGTTGGGCCAACGGTAATTTGCTCATCGGCCCTTAATCAAACCAACGTGTTGGCTTATTGTTGGGCCAGTGTAACAGATAATATTGGGCCACTGTTGGGCCAACGTTTTTTTTCAATGTTGGGCAAACGTCATTTTTGTACAGTTGGGCCATTGTAAGCAATTAATGTTGGGCCAACGGTAATTTGCTCATCGGCCCTTAATCAGACCAACTTGTTGGCTTATTGTTGGACCAACGAACGGATATCATTGAGCCATTGTTGGGCCACTTATTCTTTCAATATTAGGAAAACATCATGTTTGGACCAAAGTTGGTTTGTATCTTATTGGCTCTCCATCATGACAACTCATTTGCTCTTCACTGGTTGGCCACTTGTCCTCAAAATTGACAAACAAATATATACAATAAGGTTATAATAGTTTTGTAGTACAGTTTAATGGTAAACGCCCTTTAATACTATCTATATATGCTATATATGCTAGATTAATAGTTTGATACATATTCTCAATATGTCAAAGAATTGCCATCAACAAGTATTGCATTGTAAGTAGCTCTACATTTATTAAAAAAACTGAGGAAAAGGAAATCAAAATATAAGATTAAATTATGACATACTATAATTTTATTGCTCAGTGCATGAAGAAAACATTAAAAAAGAACTAGTTGATGCTCACTTCAAGCGATACATGTAGGGTTACATGACTGTATACTCCCTCTTTGATGTAAATTTATGCACAAGTTCAGCAAATTACAGGTATCAATAAGCACGTCTAACAAATAAACAAAGCCCTCCTGTTCTTAAAATAATACTAAAATGAATCCCGTCATTTTGTTTACTTACACAAAAAAAAAATGTTTCTGGCATCTGCATCGTGTTTGTAACCGACAAACAGACACGGAAAAGGGTAGAACTACAGGTATGTCACACTATATTACAGAAAAAAGTTAGGCACTGTCACTTTCCATCTGGTCCCTCTACTAAGTCTCCTCTTCTCTCTCCCAAGTCTCCTCCTCTCCCTTCTTTTCTTTTCTTCTCTGTCCGTTTCTTCCTCCCCCATCCCTGTCCTTGGCATACCTTAGCTATTCTTTGATTGTGTTCTCAATGTCTTTTTAGAATCTCCAGTAGCACTAAAATTGTAGTATTTGGTACTTAATACATTTGTTACTTTTCTCAGTAAAGAGTAAACA
Source organism: Saccostrea cuccullata (assembly GCF_032062105.1). Classification (NCBI taxonomy): domain Eukaryota; kingdom Metazoa; phylum Mollusca; class Bivalvia; order Ostreida; family Ostreidae; genus Saccostrea; species Saccostrea cuccullata. Next base: position 3,480 of record NW_026936135.1, on the reverse strand, counting down.
TACGATTAAATTTACAAGTATATCACTATATGTTTAAGCTGTCAATTAAGCTGTCATTTTTTTGTTTCTTGGTGTGATTAAGTGATTAGCTTGCGTGATGAAGGCATTTATGCATAACATTTCTACGCTTGATCATCATCATCACAACGTTTGATCCAATGTTGCCCCATATAAAAATGTATTGAAAATTTGTCGTTACACTGAACAAATTTTAAATGAAAGAACCCAATTTATGTTTAGTACTGAATAAATTTTGTTTTAACTTCAACATGTTCAACATTTTCAAAATGTTTGATCATGTACTCGACGTTTAAGTGTATATAAGTAAATTAAGTGGTAGACTTCGGAAATGTATTCTACTAGACACAAATTTCAATCTAAATAAGGGGCAAATTATTTATTGTTTTAACTGTATCAAAACACATTTTTTATTTTATACTTTCATTTATTTTTCTTGTATAGAAACAATAAATTTAATCACTGTTAATTTATTTTGATTTGATAAATTATAAGAATTTTAAATTTATTTTGCCTAGCTTGTATTTTCAAGTAGGACTGGTCGTAGATTTATTTCTGATTGTAGAGACGATCAGATCTGTTAATATACATATTTGTAATAATTAAATGTTTGAACATATTGGCCCAATGTTGGTCCAATATATCGGGCCAACATTGGGCCAAGGAGCAAAATGACACTGGGCCAACGTCATTTGCCAACATCGGCCTAATGTTCTTGTTGACGTTTCGCCAACAGTGTCGCATTCATTGGGCCAATGTTGGCCTAATATCTCTAGAAATAACACTCTACATTGGGCCAGCGTTGGTCCAACATATCGGGTCAACATTGGGCCGATGAGCAAACTTAAATTAGGTCAATGTCATTCGCCAACATTGGCCCGATGTAACCGATTACATTAGCCCAACGTTGGCCCAATGTTAGCATGCTATCTGGGGTGCAGTGTTGACCCAACAGCACCTGGCCTCTGCACTTCCCCATGTCTGATTTACACAGATATGTACATGATATCGTTTAAAAACTAAACGTTAATTCAGCTATGCCGAGGCAAACATATTATTAATACTTACAAAGTGGATGCAGATATGCAAAGTATCAGTCTCATTACGCTCGCTCGTGTCAAATTAAAAATGGCGCGGATATTACAAGTAGCCCGGTTGTTGTCTACCCATGATGCTTAGTCAAATTCATGGTATATTGGGCCAACGTAGGGCCGATGCCAATCCCCAAACAAATATTTTCTCTCATGATAATAGTTTTATGATATAGCCTAATGCCAACAGTTAGCCCAACATTAGCGCACCGTTATACATAACCAGCTATCAATATTCCATGTTGGGCCATTGTTGGCCCAATCAAGGTAACCCAACATAGATAATAGAACCATAATGTAAGATTTGGCCAACGATGTTCTGCTATCTGGGTTGTTACAAATAAATATTCAAAAAATAGAATAAAACACTCTTTGGTGCTGTGATCACTTAAGTGCAAAATTAAAATGTTGAAAATATCATATCTAAACAAAAGCAGTCATCCAATGATAAGCATGGACATAGAAAGTCCTCTTAATTATTTCAGAATGTGCCAACGTTGTCCCAACGTAAAGCTCAGCAGCTAATTATAAAATTGACACCATCAATTAGTTGGCAGTATAATAATTGGGCCAACGTTGGCCCAGTATAAGTATCCCATCTTTGAAACACCTAAACAAAATAACACTTGTGTGTATTACAAACATTGTGCCAACGTTGGGCCAACATACTACTACCAACTTGATAAGGCACTTTCTTTAAGAGTGTATTACAAACAATGGGCCAACGTTGGGCCAGCATAATACTACCAACTTACTAAGACATTTTCGTTTAAGGGTGTATTAGAAACATCGGGCCAACGTTGGGGAAACATTCTACTTCCAACTTGATAAGGCACTTTCTTTAAAGATGTATTACAAACATTGTACCAACGTTGGGCCAACATACTACTAAAAACTTGATAAGACACTTTCTTTAATGGTGTATTACTAACAATGGGCCAACGTTGGGCCAACATACTACTACCAACTTGTAAATACACTTTATTTAAGGGTGTATTATAAACATTGGTCCAACGTTGGGCCAACACCAGGATCCTTCCTTCCTTGGAAACTAAAGTGAAGGGAAGTTGCTTACGTTGTACCAACACTGGGCCAACATAGGAATTCCGTCATGGTCGAGAAGGTTGACTTGGTAACATTGGTCCAACAATGGCCCAACGTTGTTCCCCCAACGCCAACCATACAACCTTTAACAAATGTTGGCCCAACATAGTCATGCTATCTGGGAAGCAAGGCAACGTGAGTTATCCATAGGTATTTAAGAAAAAGAAGATTAAAAATCGAGGTCATTCGTGAAATTGTACTCATCCTGAGGTTTTAAATACAAATTGTATGACGTTTATTTGTTTACTTTGAGGAGTTAAATGCAAAATTTACAACATTATAACTTTAGAACTAATATAACATCAAGAAAAATTAAACACGAATTCAAAAAAACTTGTCATGCTATTAATAGGAGAATATCCAGACATGATTGAGAAATAAATGTCGATATCTATTATATACTCATTAATTAGGATAAAATCTTTGAAGAAAACACCTCCATATTGAATTACCTGTGTTCTTCATTTTTTGCCAATATTGATTTATAATTTATTATTACAAGCTCATTCAGAGAATTTGTGTTTCCTTCTTAGGGGAAAAAAAAAGAGCGCATGCCAAGGAGCCACTTGATTAAATTGTAAATTGTAAGCAAACATCAGGTCACATACATGTATATTTTCACGTTCGATATTGTCAAAATTTTACACAATACATGGTGTCTAAATTAGCCTTTAAACAGATCTTATAGATGTAATAAGAACTAGGAGACTTATTGTTCACAGAACAATAAGAGGTCTTTCCACCTTCTTTATATTTCAAATTTGTTTTAGATCTGACTCCTTAAATTTATATTCCATGAAAAAGAAACAAAAATTGTCTGAAAGCATAGAAAAAAAATGAAAAAAAAAATTGGAATGACCTTGACCTTTGACCTTGAAAAATATTTCAAGGTCAAAGGTCAAGGGTCACAATGCAGTTGACCCCATGCTTCTATGACTTATAGAATACAAGTTATAAGGTTTAATAGTAAGTACAAAGAAGTTAAAGGGCAATAACTCATATAAGGGGTTATCAGATCCTTTAGCACTTATACAGTGAAGTTAGGCCTAAAGATCCTTAAGACATTAGTGAAGATTTGGTGTCTCTATGGTTTTGGAGGAGTAGCGATAACAAGGTTTTTCGCACAAGGGGCAATAACTTTTAATCGGGTTAATCTTAGGGGACAAGAATGATACATTTAAATTAGTTTTAAGAGTACATATTTATGATGCAAAGACAATATGTATATGTTGAAAGACAAAAGAGATATAAAAAGAGCTAAATTTCT
>NW_026936134.1:0-69390 GCF_032062105.1 Saccostrea cuccullata | reverse complement strand
TTTCCTTCTGCAAAATGACATAGAAATAAATCAGTTTTAATGCTCCATAGGTCACTTCTCTGATTACATTTATTGTAAGGCTAAACTAGAAATATGTCCATAGGACATGAATGCCCCGCCGAGGATATTATTAGTAAAGGAACATGAAAATTTGTATGTGTATAAAATTTGATCAGTTTGGTTCAGGTAGGTCTTATAGTTACTTGGGAATAAAAATATAAGTCAGTTCCAGCATCTGAAGCAAGTCTGGTTGAGTCCATCTCTAGATGCATCATCCATGCAAATTTGGTTCAGGTAGGGCTTATAGTTACTTAGGAATGAAAATGTAGGTCAGATCCAGCATCCGAAGCAAATCTGGTAGTGTTCATCCCTAGATATATCATCCATGCAAGTTTGGTCCAAGTAGGGCTTATAGTTCCTTAGTAATGGACCTGCTCCAAAAACTTTAACCTGGTCAGTCATCTGGAAAATGTAGGTCAGATCCAGCATCCGAAGCAAGTCTGGTAGTGTTCATCCCAAGATGCATCATTCATGAAAGTTTAGTTTGGTTAGGGCTTATAGTTCCTTGGAATTGAACTTGCTCCAAAAACTTTAACCTGGTCACTTATCTGGAAAATGTATGTCAGATCCAGCATCCGAAGCAAGTCTGGTAGTGTTCATGCCAAGATGCATCATCCATGCAAGTTGGTATCAACATGTGAAGTTTGATAACACCATCTTGAATGGTATGTTTTAAACTGAGCAAAACACTAATTTAAGAAAGTGAAATCAAGGTCAAAAGAAAGGTCAAGGTCAAAAAATGTTGATATCATCAATATCTATCAGCATATGAAGTTTGATGACAATGTCTTGGATAGTTTCTTTGAAACTTAGCTTTGAACAGAGCTAAACACAAAGTGTGACGGAAGGACGGATATGACAAACACTATATGCCCCGGCCATATTCATAACAGGGCATACAATCTTTTTTCATTTAAAAGTTATTTCAACTTTAAATTTATTGGCGGGTTTGATTGACACATCCTTGCACTTTCACATATTTTAACTTTATTCTTAATCCTTCAGAAAAGTGGCAATCTTGTTGTGTATTATTGAGAAATATAAAATTTTAATCCAGAAAAATAATTTTATTCAAAGTAGAAATGTCTGAAAGCAAATCACCTTCACAAGCATTGTCATTCCCAGCTAAGTCATGTGTGCAAATCGATCACACTTGTGTTATGTACACAATTTTGTAAACAAGGCACAAGCTCTGTTTTTGTAGATGTTTAAATTTCACCGGGTGCATTCAAATGTCAAAGTCTGCTCACCACAACTGCATGGACTGACAATATATTGTGTGTTTGTTTTGCTTTCGAACATGTCTACTCTGAGTTTTCTAGATTGTATTAATATTTTCATTTATACACAACAATATTGCAACTTTTCCTACGTACTGGGATTAAAAGTAAAATTTGTGAAAGTGCAAGGATGTGTCAATAAAACCCGCCAAAAAATTTAAACCTTTAATAACTTTAAAATGAAATAAGATTTTTAATTAATTTTTGTATGAAATCCTATTAAAATATATATAATTCATACTATTAAAGAGAAAAAATTAACTTCATATCTTTGTTTAAGTACCTTTAACTGGTTTAAAATTATTTAAATTCGTTCAAAATGCCTTCATTATACATTGAGTACCTTAAATACGAGACAGAGTCATAATACGTATTTAAGATCTCAGGTTAATGGTACATATTTTTTTGTAATTTATATTCGTTTTGAAGTTTAAAGGAAGCTCATTATACCATTTTTTGATGACGTACTTCTACAAAATAAAAATATCCCTTGCTTTGTCAATATTCCTCTGGGGACGAATTTTACAGGTACTTTTGTACTTTGACTCTGACCTTTATAAATTGTTAAATCATGTGAATGTTTTATACAGTGAAAAACAAAGAGACGGATTCATTATTAACTCTTTACATCTTACTGTACCGTTATGCAACATACACTAAATGTTCACACTAAATGATAGAAAAAGAAATTTACCATTTCCCCGCAAGCATCTTATAGCGTGGTACACGTTTCTCTAAAGTTAAGTGTAAATAATATTATGACGCTATATTTTAATGCAAAGATAACTTTTCTTTTCCATGACATTTTTGCAAGTATAGAATAGAAGGAAATAGGCATTAAAGTAAGGATTGATTGAACTTTTTAAAGTGCGTGAAAATGCGTGATTGCCTGGGAAACGGTAAATGCGTGATTTTGCGTTAGAAATAGGAAATGGTAAATGCGTTAAAATGCGTGACTGTGGTGAAGGGGGTTAATAAACCACGGATTTTTTTAAGCAGAAAGAAAGAAAAACAACAGCCAAACAAGTTATGTGCAATATCATCGCGAAGCAGTGAGCACTCGCTTACAATGACATGTTTGTATAGACGAACACTATAACCTTGTTGAAATAAGAAAAAAAGTTATTTACTTGCATAATTGAATAACTTTTATAATTAAATATCTTGGTGTTGATTTATATACTCAGATAATTGATTTAAAAGCCAGTTATGCTAAAATAATCCCATGTTCCCCACTATTGTTGATGTCCCTGGCATAGTCTCCTAACTAAACAGTGTTTCCTTATAACTTCATTTTTACTTGAAATAACAATTGTAAATCAAAATACCGTCTAATTTAGTAGATTTAAAATACACTATACGTCCAATTTTATTTTTAAAAAATAGTCCCATAAAAAACGAAACAAATTTATTGATTATTTAGTCACTGAAGTCAAATATCAACATTTATAAAATAAACAACAAAAGAATTTTAAATTGTGATCAAAGAAATCTTGTTAACTCTAATTATATCTGTGGCCTAGATTTAGGTTGTCGGAAGCACGAACACGGATATAGGCCATAGGTCACTTCTCCGCCGCCATACTGAATGCAATGGGTCAGTTGATTAAATGGAGGTTGGTCAGCATGGTCAGGAAACAGATTTATATGGATGTTAAAATAACAGAGGAAGTTGCGTTGCTTAAGAAATCGGATGGTAATGACTGAGGGAGATGTCTGTATCAGATGATGTCGTGCAACTCTATGTGACAATTTCTCCACGCGGTTAAGATAGGCTGTTTACCATCTTTACAGAAGTGGAGTTCTTGGTATTGCGAGGCCTCGGTAATAGTGGACAGCGTTGAACTGGTGACTTGCTTTTGATCCAAAGATGATTCCATATTCATTTTGTTTGTTAAAAGATATATCATATCTAATTACTAAGTAAACAGTTAAACAAAACATTTATTTTTCTTTAGTGTATTTATACGCCAGTGATACAAACATGCAGGTTGATATTTGACCTTTCAATAGTGTTTGAACAGAGAAATTTACATGCCACAGAAATCACAGAAAAATTAACAAGAAACATTTGTAGTGTTTATCATAGAGAAAAAAATTGGAAATGTAAATATTTATATATATACTCTGGAAATTCAAGGCTTTGTTCTGAATTTTAGATATAATGTTCAAACGTTCCTTAGCGTTTAACATTTTCAAGTCTTTGTTAATTAGGAAAGATAACTCTTGAACTTTTTATTACCAATTTTTCTAAACTGGAATTTTCATTTAGTTAAAACATTCTTGATTCAATTTGTCATATACAATACATTCCTGGCCTATTCAGAGCCTGTTTTTCTTAGATTTTATGCACATGTATATTAATGACATTAATTATGTTGTTAATTGTTTTAATTAGAAAACTATTTTTTATAATAAAATTAATATGAGGTATTATGAGGCTTTTGTTTTAATTAAGTTTTTGTTACGTGATTTGCACTGTTTTGGGTCAATGCAAGGCAAGTAACAGCTTTAAGGTACATTGATACTCTGATAGAAGAAATACATGTAACTCTTAATGACACAAATGTCTATTATTCCTTTATAAATTTGTCAAGTTTAAGTGCCTTTTTTGTCAAATTTTGCCTGCAAGCCCTGTTATAATTCTTTGTTTTTTATTCAGAATATACATTTGAAAAATCATAAAAGTTAAAGGAAAATTTCATATAAGTGAGCAGAGTGTTTATGACCCTTAATGAAAATGAATGCTTTCCCACACACATCACATTTATAAGGTATATGACCCGAATGTGTCCTCATATGTATCTGTAAGTTCCGTGATTCGTTGAATGCCTTCCCACACACATCACATTGAAAAGATTTATCACCATAATGTGCATCACATTGATAAGGTTTATCACATGTATGTGTTCTCATGTGTGTCTGTAAGTGGTGTGTCTGGCTAAATGCTTTCTCACACACATCACATTTATAAGGTTTTTCACCTGTATGTGTCCTCATGTATTTCTGTTAGTTCTGTGATTGGTTGAAAGCCTTCCCACACACATCACATTGATAAGATTTATCACCTGTGTGTATCTTCGAGTGGCGGTATAAGTTGCCTAAATTTTTGAAAGCCTTCCCACACACATCACAATTTTTAAGTTTATCACCTGTGTGTATCCTCAAGTGTTCATGATAGGTATATGACCGGCTGAATGCTTTTCCACACACATCACATTTATATGGTTTATCACCTGTGTGTATCCTCAAGTGTTCATGACAGGTATATGATCGGCTGAATGCTTTTCCACACACATCACATTTATAAGGTTTATCACCTGTATGTGTCCTCATGTGTGTCTGACAAGTATATCAATGGCTGAATGCCTTCCCACACACATCACATTTATAAGGTTTATCTCAAGTATGTTTCCTCATGTGTCTTTTATAATTGGAGGCATTTTTGAATAATCTCTCACAAACACCACATTTGTAAGGTTCTTCACCTGTATGTATTCTCATGTGTACTTGTAAGGTATCTTTCCGGTTGAATAACTTTCCACAAACTTAACATTTATGAGGTATATCACCTGTATGTGTTCTCAAGTGTGTCTGTAAGTGTTGTGACTTGCTGAATGCTTTCCCACATACTAGTACTTCACATTAATAAGGTTTATCACCTGCATGTGTCCTCATGTGGCAGTTTAAGTTACCTAATTTGTTGAATGCCTTCCCACACATATCACACTTGTAAGGCTTATCACCTGTATGTATCCTCATGTGTTCATGACGGGTATAAGATTGGGTGAATGGCTTCCCACACACATCACATTTATAAGGTTTATCTCCAGTATGTGTCCTCATGTGTCTTTTATAATTGGAGGCATATTTGAATAATCTCTCACAAACACCACATTTGTAAGGTTCATCACCTGTATGTATTCTCATGTGTAATTGTAAGGTATCTTTCCGGGTGAATAACTTTCCACAAACGTAACATTTATGAGGTATATCACCTGTATGTGTTCTCATGTGAGTCTGTAAGTGATGTGACTGGCTGAATGCTTTCCCACACACTTCACATTTATAAGGTTTATCATGTGTCCTCAGGTGGCAGTTTAAGTTACCTAATTTGTTGAATGCCTTCCCACACACATCACACTTGTAAGGTTTATCACCTGTATGTATCCTCATGTGTTCATGACGGGTATGAGACTGGGTGAATGCCTTCCCACACACATCACATTTATAAGGTTTGTCTCCAGTATGTATTCTTTTATGTCTGATTAAGCTACAGGACAGGCTGAAGTTCTTTAAACAGAAATCACATTGAAAAGCTTTGCTGGTTGACTTTTCAGCCTCACTTTGAATCTTTGAATTAGATGACCAGACTTCTTTTTCCCTCTGTAAATTTAGCAAAAATTGTTTTAAGTAGTGTGTCAAGCTACATTTTTTGATGATTATATATAGAAAAATCAGAAATTAGACTTAAATGAATTCCATTGCAAACAAAATTTTACTTTCCTTTTTTTCTTTCTCTTTTTTCCACTATACAGGTGAATAATACGATATGTTCAAAATGTATTTAGGTAAAGACCGATGTGACTTTTTTTTCTATACTTTAAAACAATGAAGTAAAAATCTATTCTAAATATATTGCTTAAGGTCATATGCAACGTAGTTTGATTTTTGGGGGGTTCTTCCCTGGAGTTGAAGAGTTCCACTATATGAAGGACCTGTGTGCAGTATTTTTAATGTCTATATATGGATTTGTACACCTCTTCTAAAACAATTTTTGATGAAAAACAATCGGGAATTTATGTTTTATAATTTTTATTCATTTTTATTTGAATAATGCAAAAAAATTCAAATTTCGATATCTTTTCAAAACCCCTGGTAAGGCATGCTGATTTTTTGTCTAAGAACATATAATAATATTATAAGTTTAAATTTAGAATATCTTGGAAAATTATCAGTAGGTAAGGTAAGTTGTGTATGTCCTTAAAAACAATTCCTTAGTTTTGAAAATAATGTTAAATTACCGAATAAGTGGAAATTTTAGCGAGACGCAAATTTAGCGATTTGTCCTTAAAATTGGGTATTTAATATTTAGCAAGATAAAATACTAGCAATTTTGAAATGCCAACTAAAAATAACTATTACAACTTTAACACGACTAAATTTTAGCGATATCGGCACCTTCGCTAATAACGCCAAAATTAAATCCTCGCTAAAAATTCTGTTTATATGGTATAAAAAGTAAAAAAAAAAAGAAAAGTAAAAAAATAAGAGGCCCATGGGCCACATCGCTCACCTGAGCACTGTGGGTAGGAAAAAGTAGAAATTGGTATATCACTGAAAATCATCCAAAAGTAAACCCATGACCAGTTATGGTTTTGTTATTCTTGAGAAGGTGATTTTAAAGAAATTTCCTATACAGTCGCACCTGCTGTTACGGCCACCCTTAATCAGCGGCCACTCCCCATGAGCAGCCAGTTTTAATCCCACCCGTTCATTGTTTCACTATATTTTAACTCTTTTAAGCGGCCACCTGTCTAACGCGGCCAGTGGCCAGTGTTTTGGGGTCCCATGCGCTCAATATACCTGTTTTCAGCGGCCATTTTGTCTGTTTTGTCACATGACTTCCGTCTGACACGTGACCTGGTATCTCCGTAGAGAAGCCAAACAAGAACAGCTGATTATAAGAAATGACCGATAATTGCGGGTGTAATTTGAAATCTGTCAGGATTTAATGATTTAATTAAATGATATGTTTTTTAACAAGTGTTTTTTTTTTTTGGAGTTCTTTTATACGAAAGAAAGTTGTTGAATATGTTCATGATATAAACTCAGTACAATAATAACAATATCGCCTTAGGTTATCAAGTGGCCAGTCGCCCTATTATGTTTACATGTACACATAGATCTATTAAATGACGTATTCTGAGTAAAAATCAACCAATGTATTGAAATATTAAATGAAATGGAGGGCAGGAAGAGGACAGTCCTCTCCTTAAAAGATAAGGCCAAAGCTATTGAACTTAGTAAACAGGGTCTGTCTTCGCGAAAAATATCGGAAGTTTTAAAGTGTGGAAAAACTCAAATTAATAATCTATTAAAACGAAAACACGAAGTTTTGGAGGATTTGGAACAAAATGTAGACCCTGAAAGAAAAAGACGTCGTCACGTTACAGGGAACGAGGAAATAAACGAACTGTGTTGGACATGGTTTCAAGATGCGACAAAACGCAGGATATGTGTCACTGGTCCTCTCCTCCAGGAACAGGCGAAAAAATTCGCATCACAACTAAAGAATGATTCATTCAAAGCATCAAATGGATGGCTAGAATCTTTTAGGAAAAGACATAACATTTCGTTTGGTTTAATGAGTGGGGAAAGGGGTGATGTAAACACAGAAACTGTCCGTGATTGGAAAGAAAAACTGAATCTGATTTGTGAAGGTTATGAACCTAGGAAAATTTTTAACATGGACGAAACGGGGCTGTTTTTTAGAGAAACTACACGTAAAACTTTGTTTGTAAAGGGGGAGGACTGCGCTGGAGGAAAGAAATCAAAAGACAGAATAACTGTAGCCTTATGTGCCTCTATGTGCGGGGAAAAGGTTAAACCTGTATTAATTGCCAAATCCAGAAATCCTAGATGCTTTAAAAAAATCAAACCAGAGACCTTACCAGTTTCTTACTATTACAATAAAAAATCGTGGATGAACAGTGGAATTATGGAGGATTGGCTAAAAGGACTGGATCGTAAAATGGGAAGACAAAACCGAAGAATTTTATTGTTCATGGATAATGCCCCATCCCATCCCAAACTACAGTTGAGGAACATTGAGTGGAAATTCTTTCCTGCAAACACAACATCACATACACAGCCTATGGACATGGGCATTAGCCAGACAACAAAGCTTAAATTTAGGAGAAAACAGGTAGGTTTCTGTTTTAATTTGTAAAGATGATATTAACTCTGTTATTTTTTTATTATTTAAAAAAATATTTTTATTACTTGCACAGATGCAGTACATCCTCAATCAGATGGAAAAACAGCCAGGAGTAGGGGGGACAGAACTTCTTCGCCAAATAAACATATTAGACACTATATATTGGCTAAACCAAGCTTGGCAAGAAGTGGAGTCCAGCACTATCACAAAGTGTTTCGAAAAAGCGGGGTTCAGTTTTACATCTAATGAGAATGATGACAAGAGTGAGGATGAAGATGACGATGATGATGTCCCGTTGTCAGTTCTAAAATTATCCAGTGAACTTTTTGGATGTGATTTCAGTGAATTGGTCCAGTTAGATCAGGACATAAATACTTGTGACACCGATACTATAGATTGGGGACTGCCAGCACAGCAAATCCTGGACATTGAGAAAGTCTCATCAGATGAGGAAATTTGTGAAGATGATGGTGATGAGGAACTGAATTCGATCTCTATCTCCGATGCAAATATTTATTTAGAAAAGCTTAAAGCCTTTGCTCAGAATCACGGACATGCTATTCTGTTAGAACACATTATGATTTCTAGTGCTATTGTTGATTCCATGGCTGTTTCCCATACAAAACAAAAAACAATAACAGATTTCCTTCCAAAATCAATGTGAAAAAAAAAATGTAAATGAAAACTTCCAACATTTTTTAAATGTGTTGAAATTGTGGAGTTAAATACATTCAAAATAAATACATGTAAACACAGCTGTACTCGCAAAATTTTTACTCATTGGTTTGAAACCTGTAATAAGTGTATATTTCTATGTAAAACTTTGGTCGGCCATTGTGGCCCCGCCCTGCCCCTGGGAGTCATGATTTGCACAAACTTGAATCTACACTACCTGAAGATGCTTCCATATAAATATGATCAATTATGGCTTTGTTGTTCTTGAGAAGATGATTTTAAAGAATTTTCCTATATATTTCTATGAAAAAATTTGGTCGGCAATTGTGGCCCCGCCCTACCCCCCGGGGTCATAATTTGAACAACTTGAATCTACACTACCTGAGGATGCTTCCGTATAAAAATGATCAATTATGGCTTTGTCATTCTTGAGAAGAAGATTTTTATAGAATTTTCCTATATATTTCTATGTAAAACTTTGGTCGGCCATTTTGGCCCCGCCCTATCCCGGGGGTCATGAATTTAACAAGCTCAAATCTACACTACCTGAGGATGGTTACACATGAGTTAAATTTTTCCTGGCACAGTGGTTCTTGAGAAGAAGATTTTTAAAACACACCTTTAAATTTTCATTAATTCCCAATTATCTCCCTTTGAATGAGGGCGTGGCCCTTCATTTGAACAAAATTGAATCCCCTTCACCTAAGGATGCTTTGTCGCATGTTGGGTTGAAATTGGCCCAGCGATTCTTGAAAAGAAGTCAAAAATCTGAAAAATTGACAGACAGACAGACGGACAAAATATTATCAGAATTTATGATTGATTGATTGATTGTATATTGTTTAAGGTCCCTCTTGAGAATTTTCACTCATATGGAGACGTCACCGATGCAGGTGAAGGGCTTCAAATTCAGACCTATACTCGGCACTCAGGGCCATTGAGCAATGAGTGTTTCTTTATCGTGCCAACGCCTACTGTGACACGGGACCTACGTTTTTAAGGTCATATCCGAAAGACCCGTGACTTTCACTTCTAGTGCCGAGCGCTTGGCGAAGGAACAGTCACTACCTATGTTTACGTCTTAGGTATGACGCGGCGCCGCGATCGAGAATCGAACCCGGGCCTCCCAATCACGAAGCGAACGCTCTACCACTAGGCTACCGTGACCGGTTTATCAGAATTTAAGCTTTGTAGCTAACTGGGTAGTTAATGTTTATAAGGATAATACAAAAAAAAATTGAGATTTTTATTTAGGATTTTTTGGACAGGTTTGATTAAATTGTGTTATTTGTCTCTTCACTTTCTTCTTTGATTAATCTGATTTGAAAACAGCTCAAATTAATAGGTATATCACTGGTGTTCATTTACATGTTCATTTACATGACATTTTGACTGACTATGCCAACTTCTTTACACTTCGTTTATATGCTATTTCCTATATGAATCCACATGTGTTTTTGTAAGGTATCTAATCTGCTGAATGTTTGTTCACATACACAACATTCATAAGTTTTTTTTCACCTGTATGTATCCTCATGTGTCTTTGTTTGGTACTTGAACGGTATAAAAAGCCTTTCCACACACATCACAATCATAAGGTTTTTCACCTGTATGTGTCCTCCTGTGACTCTGTAAGTGACTTGACCGATTGAATTCCTTTCCACACAAATCACATTTATTAGGTTTTTCACCTGTTTGTGTACTCATGTGTATTTTTATGCTATTAGATCTGCTGAATGACTGTCCACATACATGGCATTTAAAGTATTTTTCACCAGAATGTGTCCTCATGTGTTTCTGCAAGTTGCCTGATACAGAAAAAGTCCTTTCACACATATCACATTAAATTTTGTAAGGTTTTTCACCAGTATGTGTCCTCATGTGACTCTGTAAGTTCTGTGACTGATTGAAAACCTTCCCACACACATCACATTTGTATGGTTTTTCACCAGTATGTATTCTCATGTGACTCTGTAAGGTCTGAGACTGGTTGAAAGCCTTCCCACACACTTCACATTTGTAAGGTTTTTCGCCAGTATGTGTTCTCATGTGTATTTGCAGAATTTTTGGTCTGTTGAATGCCTTCTCACAAACTCCACATTCATGAGGCTTATCAGCTGTATGTGTCCTGCAAGTGTTGTGACTCACTGAATGCCTTTTCAAATACATCACATTTAAAAAGTGTATTATTTAATTGTGTCCTCATATTTCTCTGTAAGGTACCTGTTTGTTTAAACGTTTTTTCACCTGCATCACAACAAGATTCATAACCAGTTTGTGTCCTCATGTAGTTATAAAAGTCATTCGATACAGAGAATGCTGTCCCACAAAATTCACACTGAAAACTTTCCTCCCTGGTTTGATACCTTATTTGTCTTTGTATTTGACCTGAACTAGTGAAACATTTCCTAGTGATACATTTCCGAAGCTGTTTACTTACATATATGTTGATGTGTCTTTCTGAATTTCATGTTTGATCTTCATCTGAACAATAGTTCTGTAATTGTTCACTGTCTTTCTGAATATTTGAATGGGGTTCAAAATCGCTCCTCTCCTTTTGCAAAAATGACAAAGAAATCAGTTCCATTGCTCCACAGGGCACTGTTCTGATTATATTTAATGTAAGAATAAAAAAGTTTGACATAAACATTTACTTTAAGAACTGGGTCAAAAAGCAAGGGTCAATAATAAAATGCCCCGCCACAGCATGATACGCCCGTCAAATATTGTTCAATAATCATGAATTGGTTAGGATGCAGGAATATCAGGTAGCCTTGATTAACAGATTGACACAGATTTCAATTATCTATTTTCCATTTCTTATTATACATCTCTAAGAGACTTACAGTGTAGGGATTGATTATAACAAATAATACTAGTGAGACATGACTGCAATTTGTCGCAAATATATAAAAATTGAAATATAATGGGGTTTTTTTCAATGAACACATGTATAACTAGTTTTAATCATATTGTACAAAACTAATTTAGTTTTAATCATACACTAAAACATCAATTGGTTTTAATTAATTACACCAATTGAAAGATCTTTATCTGGACTAGCCATCAAGAACTCTTAATTAACACAAACTCTTTTTGCCCAACTCCCAGATAACTGCTGCACCAGATCTAGAAATGCTCTTAGCTTCTGACAATAAACTCATTAATTTCTCTTTAATTTGACATGCAAATTTCTGCTATCAAAATTCTTCTTGACCAGTGCTTGATAATCAAGCCCATGGGACAAACTGAATTCCTCTCAAAGCATAAACATTTGTTACAGATTGCTGTAAAGTATATAATGAAAAAATAAGTTTTTACTTAATTTAACATTTTTTAATAAGGATAAAACTATATTTTTACATTTTTAGGATTATGAAATTTAGAATTTAAAAGACATAGTTTTTCAAAAAAATTCATTTTAATTAAAGGTCACAGTGACCTTGAAATAGGTCGCGACACACCTTCTACTTTAGATGTATACTTTTGCCAAGTTTGAAAGCTCTAGGTCTAATAGTTTTCTAGTTATGAGCCTGACAGGATTTTTCCATATTTTGCTATAGCATCTTTGTTGCAAATATATAAAAATTGAAATATGATTTTTTTCTTTCAATGAACACATATATAATTAGTTTTAATCATACACGAAAACATCAATTTGTTTTTATTTTATTACACCTATTGAAAGACCTTTATCTGGACTAGCCATCAAGAACTCTTAATTAGCACAAGCAACTATGAGGCCATTTCTTTTTGCCCAACTCCCAAGAGATAAATTAAGATAATTTCTGCCTCAGATCTAGAAATGCTCTTAGCTCCTGAAAATAAACTCATTAATTTCTCTCTAATTTGACATGCAAATTTCTGCTATCAAAATTCTTCTTGACCAGTGCTTGATAATCAAGCCCATGGGACAAACTGAATTCCTCTCAAAGCATAAACATTTGTTACAGATTGCTGTAAAGTATATAATGAAAAAATAAGTTTTTACTTAATTTAACATTTTTTAATGAGGATACAACTATATTTTTACATTTTTAGGATTATGAAATTTAGAATTTAAAAGACATATTTTTTTTTAAAAAATTCATTTTAATTAAAGGTCACAGTGACCCTGAAATAGGCCACAACACATCTTCTACTTTAGATGTATACTTTTGCCAAGTTTAAAAGCTCTAGGTCTAATAGTTTTCTAGTTATGAGCCGGACAGGATTTTTCCATATTTTGCTATAGCATCTTTGTTGCAAATATATAAAAATTGAAATATGATTTTTTTCTTTCAATGAACACATATATAATTAGTTTTAATCATACACTAAAACATCAATTTGTTTTTATTTCATTACACCTATTGAAAGACCTTTATCTGGACTAGCCATCAAGAACTCTTAATTAGCACAAGCAGCTATGAGGCCATTTCTTTTTGCCCAACTCCCAAGAGATAAATTAAGATAATTTCTGCCTCAGATCTAGAAATGCTCTTAGCTCCTGAAAATAAACTCATTAATTTCTCTCTAATTTGACATGCAAATTTCTGCCATCAAAATTCTTCTTGACCAGTGCTTGATAATTAAGCCCTTGGGACAAACTGAATTCCTCTCAAAGCATAAACATTTGTTACAGATTGCTGTAAAGTATATAATGAAAAAACAAGTTTTTACTTAATTTAACGTTTTTTAATAAGCATACAACTATATTTTTACATTTTTTAGGATTATGAAATTTAAAATTTAAAAGACTTAGTTTTTAAAAAAAAATTCACTTAAATCAATGGTCACAGTGACCTTGAAATAAGCTGCGACCCACCTTCTACTTTAGGTGTATACTTTTGCCAAGTTTGAAAGCTCTAGGTCTCATAGTTTTCTAGTTATGAGCCGGACAGGATTTTTCCATATTTGGCTATAACTTCTTAATTAGAGGTCAGAGTGACCTACTTTTTGTGCAGGACACACCTTCTACCATAGATGCATCAGATGACAAAGTTTGATAATCCTAGGCCTAATAGTATTCAAGTTATGAGCCGGACAGGAATGGACAGACGGACAGACGGACGGACGGACGGACATGAAGCCTATAACATAATACGTCCCGTCTTAAGACGGGCGTATAAAAACTCTTGACTCTGTTTATTTTTAAAACTACTAGGTTTTGGTTGGAAATATGGTATTTATGACTTGGAACCTTCAATTGGTGCCCATTTATCTGTAAATGTAACGTTATTTTCTCTCTAAGCAAATATTTATGGCATCATCATCTGTAGTGCAAACTAGAGTGAGTTATGAGCTCTGTTACAACGCACTTTGAAAAAAAATTTTCCAATGTGCATTAAATTTTGGGACAAAATCAACACACTTTGAAAAAATATAATTCCTTTTCAAAGTGTGTTTATATTGACCATTTAAAAACATTTTGAAATAAAATGTATATGGCTTGGTCAATATTCTTGCAAATCTGAAGTTTGATAAATAACTGAACCTGTTGGATAACTTTTCGGTGATAAGTCACTTCTGGATGTGAAAGTGAGCAATTTTTATTTTTCCATACTTTGAAAATAACTGTCTTTGAATTTTTCCAGTTTGCGTGCATTTTATATAAACTAAAATTTATTGAAAATTTTTAACGTCATACAAGTTATAATACATATGTTTGGGTGTAGCATAGGCATTCATATAAAGGGGGGGGGGGTTAAGGGAAACAAATGCTTTTTCAAAGATATTACCTTATGGGTGTTTTAATTTCACTTTCAATTTGCTACCGACGGCTATGTATAAGAACAAGAGGCCCACGGACCTTATAGGTCACCTGAGTATCATGTAACAACTTTCCAGCGATTGTATTTGGTTCGTGTTTTAATCCAAAAGCCATGAAATTCACAAATTTTGAAAGAGGCACCATTGCTTATCAAAGGGCAGATTTCATAGCATTTATTTTTAGTCAAAGTACCCCTTTGGTAACCCTGAACCAACAGCCCTGACATTATCTATTTTGAAAGAGGCCCCTTTCTTCATTATCAGGCCAGCATTTTTTTATGTGTATATAAAAAGTCCCGAAGGAGAAGGAAATAATTTTTTTTTTTAATAAATCAATTATTAACATTTGTACATTCTTTTTTATGCTATTCTAATAGGCTCCTTACCACTGGACACATAATGCTTACAAATATGAAAGTAGAGCTTTTAATTGCTCATTTCATCATCTGCCGTTTGGGCCAGTTATATAAATTTTGTGATGCTGATCAAAATATATTTTAAACAAGAGGCCCATGGGTCACATCGCTCACGTGAGAAGCTTTGACCATTCTGTTCTTTACCAGATTTATTCCTTGTAATACATAATGCATCCCCACCCTACCAAACTGATCATAATTTAGACATTTTGAAATCTACACTATCCAAGGATTCTTCCATGTGCACATAAGTTTCAGGTTTTCTGGCCCAATGGTTCTTGAGAAGAAGATTTTCAAAGATTTTTCGTATATATTTCTATATAAATCTTTGATTCCCAATTGTGGCCCCGCCCTTCCCCCGAGGGTCATGATTTGAACAATTTAGAATCTACACTACCCCAGGATGCTTCCACATAAGTTTCAGCTTTTCTCGTCCAGTAGTTCTTGAGAAGAAGATTTTCAAAAATTGTTCCTATATATTTCTATGCAAAACTTTGATTCCCAATGGTGGCCCCGCCCTTCCCCTGGGGGTCATGATTTGAACAATTTAGAATCTGCACTACCTCAGGATGCTTCCACATAAGTTTAAGCTTTTCTGGCCCAGTGGTTCTTGGTAAGATTTTCAAAGATTTTTCCTATATATATCTATGTAAAACTTAGATTCCCAATTGTGGCCCCGGCCTTCCCCGGGGGTCATGATTTGAACAATTTAGAATCTACAATACTCAAGGATGCTTCCATATAAGTTTCAGCTTTTCCGGCCCAGTGGTTCTTGAGATGAAGATATTCAAAGATTTTTCTATATATTTCTATGTAAAAATTTGATTCCCAATTGTGGCCCCGGCCTTAACCCGGTGGTCATGATTTTTACAATTTTGAATCTACACTACCCCAGGATGTTTCCACATAAGTTTCAGCTTTTCTGGCCCAGTGGTTCTTGAGAAGAAGATTTTCAAAGATTCTTCCTATATATCTCTATGCAAAACTTTGATTCCCAATTGTGGCCCCGCCCTTCCCCCGGGGGTCATGATTTGAACAAGAGGCTCATGGGTCTTATAGGTCACCCGAGTATCATATAGCAACTTTCAAACAATGGAATTTGGTTTGTTTTAAACCAGAGGCCATGAAATTCACAATTTTGAAAGAGGCACTGTTGCTTATCAGAATTATACATTACCCATGCTTACTCTAGTTACTTAATAGTTACTGGTAATACCCAGAGGTAGATCAGAGGAACAAAGAAAAAAAATGCATTTCCACTTTGTAACCAGTTGTCCAAGACCCAACAGGAAGCACAAATATCAAAATTGTGGAATTTTTATTTCATCATAAATGAATTGTTAATACTAAAGAGCAGATTTGAAAGCATTAACCCCCCCCCCAATACCCCTGACCCAGGGGGCAAGAAATTAACCATTTTGCTAGATGCAGCTTTCGCCATCATAAATATATATACCCTGGTACTTAGATCATTGGCATAATACACAGGAGCAAAGAAAAATATTTTCAAAGAATTCATGTATTTTCACTATATAATCAATAGAACCCCACCCTAACTCCAGAACACCTCACCCAGGGGCCATGAAATTGACAATTTTGGAAGAGGCATCCTTCCTAATCAAAGTTATGTTCATAGTTCATTGGTTTAATACCCAGGAGCAGTGAAGAAGATTTTCAAAGAATCAATGTATTTTTACTATATAATCAATAGAGCCCCACCCTTACACCAGAACCCCTAAACCAGGGGCCATGAAATTCACAATTTTAGATGAGGCACTCTTGGTCATCAGAACTATGTACTTAATTATTTTGTTTAACACCCAGGAGCAGAGGAGAAGATTTTCAAAGAATTAATGCATTTTCACTATATAATCAACAGAACCCCGCCCTAACACTACAACCCCTGACCCTGTGGCCATAAAATTCACAATTTTAGCAGAGGCACTCTTGGTCATCATAACTATGTACTTAGTTAGTTTATTTAATATCCAGGAGCAGAGAAGAAGATATTCAAAGAAATAATGCATTTTCATTATATAATCAATAGAGCCCCGCCCGAACACCAGAACACCTGACCCTGGGGCCATAAAGTTCACAATTTTGGTAGAGGCACACTTGCTCATCATAACTATGTACTTAGTTGGTTTATTTAATACCCAGGAGCAGAGAAGAAGATTTTCAAAGAAATAATGTATTTTCACTACCTACTAATTTAGCCCTGCCCTAGCACTAGAACCCCTGACCCCAGGGCCATGAATTTCACAAATTTGGTAGAGGCCTTATTGCTGATTACAATCATGCAAACAGTTTGACTGCTTGATGTCCAGGAGTAAAGAAGAAGATTTTTAAAGATTGCATTAATTTTAGTGGTTTTGGCCCCACCCCTCAGGCCCCAGGGGGGCAGGGATCATGAAATTCACAATTTTTGTTCCCCTTCACCCAAAGATGCTTTGTGCCAAATTTGGTTGAAATTGATTCAGTGGTTGCAGAGAAGCTGAAAATGTTCAAATGTTAACGCACGATGAACGACGACAGATAGCAATAGGTCAATGAGGGTAAATAAATATATGTAAAGTAAAAAGTTTCCGAAAGTTATAATTGATTCCCTCAATTAAAACAATTTTAATCTAGGTCTTTAACTTTTGCTTCATGCATATTTTTTCAAATGACATATGCTATAAACTGACCAGCAGCTCTTTTCTAATTCCCAAAGGATGCAAATAAGAGCTGCTTGATCAGTGATGCTCTACTGATATGACAGCAGTCCTTCCAGCAATGAAATTGTTCATTAATCTTTAACTGGATGCTTGTGCACTCATTACTCCAAAGACATAAATGCATGTTCTGCACTTTCTACCATAAACATTTTTGAAAATTCCTATTTTTCTTAGATTTAATGTAAGACAGATATAGCAGAGCTCATCTCAATGAATGTTTTACTGAAGTAAGGCAAAGTGGCATATCTAACATGTTAAAATAAAAGTCTAGTAATGCACATCCCAAGATGCAACATTTATGCAACTTTGATCTGATAGGACTTGCACTTACTTGGAAAGAAAGTTATCCAAAAATTTCAAACTAGTCACTAATCCAGACAAGGGGCCCAAGGGCCTTGATTCACTCTTCTTATAAATTATACAATCTATCACTTCTATTAGAAGCCTCAAATTCTATTAGTATCATAAGACCCAAAATGCATCAACTGACAAAGTTCAACTAGAACTGTCCAATAGGGACAAATACCCCCCGCTGGGTTTTTCAGAGAAGGTGCCAATTCAAAAATGCTTTATGGATCTAAAGATGTTCACAATTTACTTTAAAAAATTTGCAGTGAAATATAATTGCTCATCATGTCTCTTAATGAATGAAACGGAGGTGCAAACAAATGAAACATCAATACTAATACATTGTAATTCCATTGTAACATTTTTTTTTTAAAATTTTTTTCATTTAATTTTTCTTTATTACTGCATTAAAATAAAGTGCCACGCCACAGCATGATAGGCCCGTCAAAAAAATACAATTACAATGTATCTTAAACAGTTAAAAGTGCAGGAAAATCATGTCAACCTTGATTTTTAGATTTCAATGATTTTTACACACCTTAAAAAATTTGTTTATCTATCTCCTGTGGTGTAGGCATTAATTATAACAAACATTGCATCATTCATAGATTTCTATACCTTGCCAAATGCCTATCATATTTAAAAATATCAAATTAGTCTTCACAACTTAATCTACACCTAATTAATTTTGGAAATAAAAGACTGGCCATCAAATATAAACTGACCAACAGCTCTTTTTCTAATTCCCGAAGGATACAGATTAGACCATGCTCTGAAGAAATGAAAGAGATTCCTACATTGAACACATTAATTAATCTTTAACTGGATGCTTGTCTACTCATTACTCCCAAAAGATTATTGGATCTGCGCTAACTACCATAAAACATTTTTAAAAGATATAAAACATCAATGATTTTTTTTTTTTGAATTAATGTCAGACAGTTAATTGTTAATATGCAATTCATATGGACATGCAGATTCCACCCCTACCACCATAAAATTAATTTTTAAGTTCATAATATTATGTAATATCAAAATAGTTAATATGCAATATCAAATTTGTTTTAATTACTTCTCATCAAATTCATTTTCAAACTTCGGCTACCCAACAAGAGCTAATTTAATCCAACAGGCTTACCCATTTGGCCCAATACTCAAGGGATATAGATAGCACCGATGCTCTTACAGCTACTCTTCACACTAAACTCATTAATTTCTCTCTCTAAATTGTCATGCAATTTTCTGTTATCATTCTTCTTGACCAGTGCTTGATAATTAGACTCATGGGAGTGGTGGAATTTCTCTAACATACATTATATTTGTTATAGATTGCTGTCAAGTATATGCTAAAAAATAAGTATTTTCTTGATTTAACATTTTTCTATTAAGGTTAGTGCAATAATTTTACATTATTCTAAATGTGTAAATGAAGAGAAAAAATTTAATTTTTTTTTAAAAATTCCACTTAAATTAAAGGTCACATGAACAGTGACCTTGAAATAGGTCGCGACACACCTTTTACCTAAGATGCATAAACTGGCCAAGTTTGATGATTCTAAGTCTTATAGTTTTCTAGTTATGGACCGGACAGGATTTTTCCATATTTGGCAATAACTTTTTAATTATAGGTCAGAGCGACATACTTTTTGTGCGCGACACACCTTCTACCCAAGATGTATCAGATGACAAAGTTTGATAACTCTAGGCCTTATAGTATTAAAGTTATGAGCCGGACACGAGAAAAGCTAACAGACGGACAGACGGACAGCTAGACAGACGGACAGACAGACGGACACGAAGCCTATAACATAATAAAATTTGTCTTAAGACGGGCGTATAAAAATATATTGCAATTATGTGTTATGTCACTCTGTAAAATGATTGTTGAAAAAAAAAAACCATTATACAAAATCAAATTAATCTTGATATATCAATTTGAAATGCATTTTGAAAATAAAGAACTGGTCATCCAGTAATGAAGTGTTTTGACAGACAATAAATTACAATTAAGAGAATAAGAGAAGATAGATCTTTAATTCTTAATTGTGCCTTATTCCCTGAAGATTTGATAACACACACACACTTGATAAGAGATATGCCTAAACAACTTCCAACACCAAACTCATTAATTTATCTTTAACTGGATGCATGTCCAGTCATTATTCCCCAGAGACAAATGAAATTACATTATCTTCTGTGCAATGTAAAAACTGTTTTTAACACTTGATGTTTCTTTTTTTTTTAAGTTTTTATGAGTAATTTTAAGCTGTAGTTCACGTTTTTGTACAACTTTTAATTATAGGTCAGAGCGACATATTTTTTGTGCGCGACACACCTTCTACCCAAGATGTATCAGATGACAAAGTTTGATAACTCTAGGCCTTATAGTATTAAAGTTATGAGCCGGACACGAGAAAAGCTAACAGACGGACGGATGGACAGCTAGACAGACGGACAGACAGACGGACACGAAGCCTATAACATAATAAAATTTGTCTTAAGACGGGCGTATAAAAATATATTGCAATTATGTGTTATGTCACTCTGTAAAATGATTGTTGAAAAAAAAAAACCATTATACAAAATCAAATTAATCTTGATATATCAATTTGAAATGCATTTTGAAAATAAAGAACTGGTCATCCTGTAATGAAGTGTTTTGACAGACAATAAATTACAATTAAGAGAATAAGAGAAGATAGATCTTTAATTCTTAATTGTGCCTTATTCCCTGAAGATTTGATAACACACACACACTTGATAAGAGATATGCCTAAACAACTTCCAACACCAAACTCATTAATTTATCTTTAACTGGATGCATGTCCAGTCATTATTCCCCAGAGACAAATGAAATTACATTATCTTCTGTGCAATGTAAAAACTGTTTTTAACACTTGATGTTTCTTTTTTTTTTAAGTTTTTATGAGTAATTTTAAGCTGTAGTTCACGTTTTTGTACAGATATTCTAGATTCTATGTCTCAAACCTTATACATGAGCCCAAAATGAACAAGTCAATTAAAATTTTAAAAAACCTGTAAAATGCAGAAAAATGAACAAAAAGAGTTGAAAATTCCAGGTGCACAACTTCATATGGTGAATAATAATTGTACAAATTTTCAGATTAATCCTTGCAATAGTTTCTGAGAAACGGTCCAAATAAAACCACAAAATAAAAATGAAAAAACACCTGTAAAATTCAAAATAATAATCCAATCAAGATGAAAAATATCAGGTGCACAACTTCATATGGTGAATAATATGTGTACAACTTTTCAGACAAATCCTTCCAATAGTTTCTGAGTAATGGTCCGGACAAAATCTCGTCTACAGACAGACGGACAGACGGACAGACAGACAGACGGACAGACGGACATGGTGATTCCAATATACCCCCCCTAAACTTCGTTTGCGGGGGGTATAATAATATTCAGTCTGTAAGTACTGAATATATTATAATATAATTATAAAATACCATAAGTAGGTCACAGTGACCTATCTTTCTGAATTATAGAGTCAATATTTCCCACAACCTTCTCGGACACCATTTCTAAATATGTAGATCATGAAGATGTTTTAATAGAACTTGGGGAAAAGATAAAGCATCAGTGTAACCAAGGCGTAAAAAAATATATCAATTGGATAAAAACAGCATAGGTGCAATGGAGACGTAAAAAAATATAATCGGATAAAAACGGAAAATGAATACATAAAAAAAAAAAAATTTTGAACTGATAAAAAAAAATCCAGGCGGGTGGATTTTGATGAGTCGGTCGCGTTACCAAAAAAAAAAAAATCTAAGGATGGCATGGCGTATAAAAGAGAAGGTCAGATCCAGCATCTGAAGCAATCAGTGTAGTATGCATTCTTAGATGAATCCTCCATGCAAGTTTGGTCTACATTCGGCTTATAGTTCCTTGGAAATGAGACCTGCTCCAAAAACATCACCCAGTTCACTCATCCAGAAATGTAGGTCTGATTTAGCATTTGACATGATTGAAGAAAGCCTAGCAGTGTTCATCTTTAGATATATCACCCATGCAAGTTTGGTCAACGTAAATATAGCTAGCTACTTGGAAATGAGGCCTGTTTCAAAAACTTAAACTAGCACCAAATACATCAATCTGGTCATTCCTTTGCTGAAATTACAGATCTGCAACATTGACAAGTACAATAGAACAAACTGAAAGCATCTGCTATGCCACTCTGATTAATGTAGGGCAAAGCAGTACTTAAGGTAATTCCACCCTCCTATGATGTCATAGGCTTTGTGAGGGTGGAAACACCTTAAAGAAAAAACTTTACCAAAAACTTTAACCTGGGATGCTGATGCTCAGGGTATCACATAATCTACTCCCAATGTCATTAAAAAAAAATTATTTACCTTCACTGTTAACAGCTGTTGGTTTTCCTCCTCCTCCATAGAGTCAGAAATCCCAAGTGGCTCCTTCTTTACTATAATCAAGACAGGTAATGTGTTAGATTTAGAATTATATAATTTGTGTAAGAATGCTCTAATCTTCTTTTAACTGAAATAAATTTTTTTTGGTAACAAGAGTTAAATCTAATAAAAATCCTGTTTACAATAATATGTTATAAAGTAAAACTTGTTTAGTATGAACACGGATATTGCGAATTCACGGATATAGCTAAGTCATCTTGGATCTCCTGCTATATAAATTCATTACACAAATTATGGATATAGTGAAGGAATTTCACAGTTCCCCACGACTACCTTATAACAGAGTTTATCTGTACTGCTTTACAATAAATACAGGGTTATTTTTGCCACTTCATACTTGCAAACAATTTTGCCCCGATTTAATTTTGCCCAATCAAAGCTTTGTTTAAGAAATTATATTGTGTTCTTTGAATTCGCCCCATTTTTATTCCCCAAAATAAGGGTAGGCTGAAAGGGGCAAAAATTTCCTTTATACAGTATATTTTTTTCCTAATCCCATATTTACACTGTTTGTCGAAATCAAAAAGCTATGCTCTAAATCATGTTTGAATCATACTGTAGTCCACTTGTGTGCAAAGTTATATTGAAATCCGACTAAATCTGTAGGAGTAACATTTAGAAAAATTGTTTACAGACAAACAGACAGACAGCTAAACAGATGGACAATGGACACCTTACTATCACATAAGCTCTTCTAGTCTCTGACTAGTATAGCTTAAAATCGATGAACAGTATTATGTATTTAGTTTAGTCACCAAGTTATAACAAATGTAGGTAGAGTAGCATCAGGGTTTGACATAAAAGATGAACTTAAACATGTTTAAATACATTTTTAAACAAATTTATTATCAAAGAAAAAAAATTATATTTAGAGAATTGATTTTATAACCTAGTAAAAACCATAATAAAGTTCATGTTTTGAAAGTCTTTAGTCTTTAGTTTGTATAAATGTTTATTTTTTATGTAGAATTACACCTTAAAAATAACAAGAGGCCCAAGGGCCTTGAATTGCTCTTCTGATAAATTGTACAACCTATCACTTCTATTTGAACATGTTGAAGCCTCTAACCTTAAGTATTCTAAGAGCCAAGTTGCATCAACTGACAAATTTTGATGATTCTTAGCCAATTATAACTGAAGATATTTTAATAAAGCTATAAAAAAAAAACATAAGTAGGTCACAATGACCTACTTTAAGATTGAAGTTTTCTGAGGACTCAAGATGCATTAATAGACAAAGATTGAAGATTCTTAGCCAATAAGTATGCGAGATATTCAAAAGTAAGTCACCTTGACCTACTTTTTCATATACATTCTTGGAAAAACCAAAATGCATCAACTGACAAAGTTTGATTATTCCAAGCCAATAAGTACTGGAGATACTTAATTATAACCATAAAATGTTAAAAGTAGGTCACTGTGAATTATTTTATGTAGGCGATTTTCGAAAGCCCAAAATACATCAACTTACAAAGTTTGATGATTCTCAGCCAATAAGTACCTGAGATATTCAAAAGTAGGTCACCATAACCTACTGTTTGGTTGACATTCTCTGAAAACCAAAGATGCATCAACTCACAAAGTTTGATGATTCTAAGCCAATAAGTACTAGAGACCCTTAAATAAAGCCATAAAATGTCAAAAGTAGGTCACCATGACCTACTTTTTGGTCATCACTCTCCAAAAACCCAAGATGCATCAACCCAAAAAGTTTGATGATTCTAAGCTTATTAATACCTAAGATACTTAAATAAAGCTATAAAATGTCAAAAGTAGGTCACCATGATCTACTTTTTGGTCATCACTCTCCGAAAACCCAAGATGCATCAACTCACAAAGTTTGATGATTCTACGCTTATGAATACCTAAGATGCTTAAATAAAGCTCTAAAATGTAAAAAGTAGGTCACCATGACCTACTTTTTGGTCGTCACTCTCCGAAAACCCAAGATGCATCAACTCACAAAGTTTCGCGATTCTAAGCTTATAAATACCTAAGATAATTAAATAAAGCTATAAAATGTCAAAAGTAGGTCACTGTGACCTACATTTTAGTAAACTTTTTTCAAAGTCCCAAGATGCATCTGCTGACTAAGTTTGATGATCATAGATCAGAAGGTAATCAAAATATGCCTTTTAAACAATATGAAAACATTCCCAACCCTTATTTTAGTATGAATGGTAGCCCTTGGGCCAAGGATACCCTGTGACAAATTTGACACTGATTGGCCAAGGTGTTCTTGAGTTATGGCCCATTTTCTAAAATGTTAACGCACACCGCACGACGCACACCGCACAAATGGTCATAGCATTAGCTCTTTGAGCCTTTGGCTCAGAAGAGCTAAAAATCTAAGTACTGAGACAGTACTGAAAGAGGAGGTCAAAATAATTTTAATGCTGGGTTTCACAAATTTTTTTAATGAGTTTTGATAATTTTTTTAATTAACAAGCTAAACACAAAACTGTGAATAAAATAAATTCGCATTTTCCATTTAATTTGAAGTACAATTATTAATAAATGCTAAGTCTAGAAACCTTTTCGAATTGTCCGAATTTCACCTGTTCCTTATTTATTTTTTCTGGAAGTAAAAAAATGGATGATGCGTAAACACTTGTAATACCGTATAAAGGGTAATTTTTACTGCTGTAAATTTTTATGAATTTTGGTTAAAATGAGGTGATTTAATTTTTTACATGTTCAATTTTTACGAATTGTGCATGTCCGTAAAAATTAAAATCATCATCGGTGAAATTCCAGATCAACCTTTCTGCATTTTGAATATAAAATATAAAATGACATTATTATATAAAATATAAATTCAACATACAAATACATGTTTTCAATGTGTCTGGACAACCCGATGTAAATTAAAACGAAATGGTTCCTGTGATAACGAGTGTCGATTCATCAAATTATGACATGTTTTTTCATTTAAATACCTTTATATATCACATGCCCTGTATTTATTTCTTTTTTCAATTAATATACATGTCCACACATTATTGTTGCACATCACGTGCACGTCTTCATTTTAATGATTAAAAGAGAGACAAATCAAACCATTATGATTAAGGTTACAGAATTACAGCGGACAAAGATTTTTCATTGTATTAAAATGTCGAAGTTTGTACTGGAAGCAAATAACAAGAGGCCCAGGAGCCACATCGCTCACCTGAGCAATTGGCTAGGAAAAAGCACATATCAGATCAGATCTGAAAGTTAACTGGAGGAGGGGGGGGGGCTTGAATTTTAACCCCCCAGGGGTCATGATTTCAACAAACTTGAATCTACACTACCTGAGGATGATTCCCTTTAATTATCACTAAGCACGGCTATGAAATACTTGAAATGAAGATTTTAAAAGGTTTCCCAATTTATTCCTATGTAAAACTTTTATCGGTCATTTGGCCCCATCCTACTCCCTGGGGGTCATGGTTTGAACAAATTTGAATCTACACAACCTGGGGATGATTCCACAGGAGTATCATCTTTCCTGTCTCGATGGTTCTTGAGAAGAAAATTTTTCCTATATATTCCTATGTAAAACTTTGATCGGCCATTTTGGCCCCATCCTACCCCCGGGGTTCATGATTTGAACAAACTTGAATCTACACTACCTGAGGATGATTCCACATGAGTTACATCTTTCCTGGCACAGTGGTTCTTGAGAAGAACATTTTTGAAGATTTGTCCTATATATTCCTATGTTAAAATTTGATCGGCCATTTTGGCCCCACCCTGCCCCCAGGGGTCATGATTTAAACAAATTTGAATCTACACTACCTGGGAATGATTCCACATGAGTTTCATCTTTCCTGGCCCAGTAGTTCTTGAGAAGAAGATTTTTAAAGATTTTTCCTATATATTCCTATGTAAAAATTTGATCGGCCATTTTTGCCCCACCCTACCCCCGGGGGTCATGATTTGAACAAATTTGAATCTATACTACCTGAGGATGATTCCACATGAGTTTCATCTTTCCTGGCCCAGTAGTTCTTGAGAAGAAGATTTCTTAAAAATGTCATTATTTTTTCTCTATTTCATGTTTATCTCCCCTTGGAAAAGGGTGTGGCCCTTCATTTGAACCAACTTGAATCCCCTTTATCCCAGGATACTTTGTAGCAAGTTTGGTTGAAATTGGCCCAGTGGTTCTTGAGAAGAAGATGAAAATGTAAAAAGTTTTCGACAACAACGGCGACGACAACAACAACAACAACAGACAACGGACAAATTTTGATCAGAAAAGCTCACTTGAGCCTTCGGCTTAGGTGAGCTAAAAATGAAAAGGAAGAAGGGGTCAAAGTCTTGAAAAACGGAAATAATTTGAAGACTTCAGTCTGTAAAAATTAAGTCATTATCAGAAATTATGCGTACCGTAAAAGGAAGCAGGTAATTGATGATCTTTGTATAATTTGTGTATTAATTAAGATTTACTTGTTTGATCCTAATTGATAATCAGTAACCAACGGTTGTCAGTACTAATTCTATAGCCTCCAGGTTCTTAGCTTAATGACGGTGATTGCACTAAAATACTCCCATAATACGATGTTCAAAATTTTGTAAAAATTAGCAGCACGTAAAAAATACCTGTTACACGGTACTACGCAGGAGAGTACTTTTGTTTACTTGTGCGTTTTACAATTAACATTTTGAGTTTACATTTTCAAAATGCTTCATTAATTTGATTTAGAAAAAAGTTCATATCAATTTCTTCAGTTTGATACAGATCGATGTTTATAATTTGAGCAAAACAATTTCTGCACTCTTTCATATAGCGTAGATTTAATTCATGTGTTTTAACCACGGCTTCCTTTTTGAGGGGCTCTGACAGTAAACTAATAGACGGGGTCAAATGACCCCGTCTAATAAAAATTGAAGTCCATGTCAGCCACAAGTTTCCATGTTTTCCTATACCGCTATACTATGAGACACTCCAATTTAGGACTAGGAGATAAATAAGACTTCCTGTTTTATTAACAAAATAAACAATGCAAACTTGAGAAATAATTTGACACTAAAAATTTAGCCATAAATTGGTTTATGGATAGTATTTGATGCAAGTTAAAGTAAAAAATTGGAATAACACTTTTTATGCAAAAGGATTTAGTACCACGTTATAATGAGACACCAGTATACATATATAATTATACACACCAGTAAACTCCATATCAGGTGAGGGGTCTTCAGTATAAAGTGTATGTGTGGAGTTGAACTCTGCCATTATGACCAAGTTATTGCTTTAATCTAAAACCTGCAACTGAATAAACAAATAATTCATTTGGTAATGCATCACTCTCACCGGAAAAAAAATTAACAGAAACAGGTGCGTCGATTTACCCAAAAGTACCCAAAAGGACACAAAATGAATATCTTACAACTTACTGAAAATTATTAATTTGAATTAAATTTTGAATATTACATTATAAGTTCAAATAAAAGTTGGTAAAAATATAAATTTCTATTGTTGCAAGTTTTCTTAAGGAAATGACTTACACCTTATATAGCATATCAAACACCAAATCTGGTCAGATAAGCATGATAAGCTTGATTGTTTTATTTTAGCTGAAAATAAATATTGAAGTATTTATATATCATATTTTTACTTCTATTTTGCCATATCTTACCCAGGTCCAGTACAATCACTAGATTTAGCTACATAGGTAGAATTACTTACGTAGCTTTATTTACCTACCTCAGGTAGCTTTATTTAGCTATTTCAATGTTACTACTCAAAATTTTATTTTTTATTCAAAAGAGTCAAAAAATCGCAATTAAGAGACTATTGATATTCATACTAGGGAGGCAGATAAAAACAATCCAAAGTAGAGATAGTTTAAACATTGCTGCATTTGGACAATTTAGACCAAAACATGTAATTCCATTGTTTGATTACTGTCTTCTTTCTCATACGTGCGGTGCGGCATGGCTGAGTATATATGATTACTTCAAATTGTGCTGAATGATTACTGACCTATTATCGTGTTTACCGGAACTGGACTTCTTTGTCATTTCATTCAAGGAGTAACTGTTCTAACTGTCAAACATAGCCCCAAAACTTTCTGAACTTTGGCTGCAATTGCGCAGAAAAAGTCATTTATTCAAGAGTGACTTTTTCCTGAGTTGTTTTCAGATGAGTTCAAAGTTGAAAATGATCACTGCATCGAAAGGATATTTTCCGTGCACCCTGCGAAAAATGCTTTTTTATAGAAATAAATTGAGTTGGTAGCTAAATAAAGCTACCTCAGGTAGGTAAATAAAGCTATGTAGGTAAATCAAGCTAAGTAGCTAAATCTAGTGATTGTACCAGACCTATTACCATATGATATTTAATTAATGGACATGTTAGAGAAATAATATTTTTTTCACTTGTTCTAGTCACATGGTATCGCAGGTAGGTGGGGAGGGGACACCCCCCCCCCTTAAAAAAATACATAAAAAATGTTTTATTTTTAATAAATTATGAATCTCTTTAATTCAAGTCCTTTTGAGTTGTTTTTAATTTCCTTTTGGGTCCTTTTGTGTAAATCGACGGACCGAAAAAAACTGCAAATAAATGGATTTTTTCTAAGTCCATGGGGCATAACTCTGTTAAAAATAGCTTGATCGTACCTTAAACAGAACTAAGCCTAGATTTTCATCTGATATATCTGTATATTTTAAATTTCATTTCAGTATGAACAACAGTTGTGAAGAAAATGAAGGAAAACTACTTGGCTGTAAAACATGTGAAAGGGCCAAACGTCCAGGGATGTTACACAAATGGAATTTTTTAGTATTTGCCCTCTAGCAGGTTGTAAAATGTCAAAGGACCAAACGTTAAGAGATCTTAAACAAATAGAATTTTTTAGTACTTGCCCTCTAACAGGTTCCAGTTGTAAAATTACTTGTTCTATCTAATACAGGTTTATCAACAGGCGCCGACCTTTGTTTGTAATTTAAGTCAAAATGGCGATCCCGATCATATAATGTTGGCAAGCGGTAAAACTAGTTTTCCCGACTCCCGATTGTCCCGGATTTCACTTTTTTTTATTGATATCTTTACAACCAGATTTAGGTCGATGTTACAGCCAGTGCACAGAATTTCATCAATTTTTAGGCTCATTTTCTAGGTTTCCAACTTTCCACACACATAAAAAAAAAATTGAACAAAATTATTTTCAATATGTTTTTTATTACCCCATCACATGATTATGGTGATCAATAAGTTTACAGCCAAGGTTGGGGAGCATTGGATTCTGCAAACTAATTTGAAAAAGTCCTTATATTAAGGCCAAGAAAATTAATCAATATTTTTCAATTATCATTTATTTAATTAATTTTAATTATTTTCAATATGTTGAATTAGCATGGAATTCCACATACGACAGCCAACTGCTTATTGCCAACTGCCACAAAAGGCACAAATATTCGAATAATTTTCAAATTTATATTGATAATGATATTTATGTATTTTTTTTAAAAAGGGGAGTGGGGCCGGGGATCCTGGTTTTTTTTTTCAGGATTGGTCTATCAAAATAATAATTATAAAAAAAAAATAGGTAATCATAGGTAATCAAAGATTACAAAGCTCATGAATATTATCAGTTCAAGTAATGCAAATCTTACATAATATTTTCTTAACAGTTAGTATTTATCCTGAACACAATATTCAAGCAAGTTCGGTTTGAATAGGTCTTAAAGTTCATTGGGGATTAATCTGTTCCAAAAACTTTAACCTGGTTACTTGTTTGAAAAATATAGGTCAGATCTAGCATCCGAAGCAAGTTTCGATTTTCCATCTTTAAATGAATCATCGAAGCAAGTTTGGTCTGGTTACGGCTTAATTATAGTTTTTTGGGATCGATGTACTGGTAAGATCCAGCATCCGAAAGAAGTCTGGTAGTGTCCATCCCTACATGCATCATCCCTGCAAGTTTGGTCTGGGTAGGGCTTATAGTTACTTGGGAATGGACCTGCACCAAAAACTTTGACCTGATCACTTATCTGGAAAATGTAGGTCAGATCCAGCATCCGAAGCAAGTCTGGAAGTACAATGTACGTCCATCACTAGATACATCATACATGCAAGTTTGATCCGGGTAGAGTCTATAGTAGCTGCAGATCTGTAGCTCTCCGAAAAACTGATTTAAAAATATTGCTAACGGTTACCGTATGTTCCTAACATATTCTTTCGCCGTTTCAACCACCAAACATTCCTCATAGCTGTTGTTAATAGTCCTCGAGTCTTCATCCTGACATTGTAATCATAGAACATTTCGTTATTTTATACTGCCAATTTGGTTTCAAAGATAAGTCGGTCCAATATGCTTCGTTCAGATGTCAACTACGAGAGTACTTGATAAACTTTTGAAATCTTCCCTTTTTTGCAATTAAGGTAAGAATTTGAAAGAATTAATCAAGAACCAAGCGCACTTTTTTGTGCGCAATACATATACAGTTTTTTCCATGAGTGGCACTGTGTCTCTACGGTCCATCAATATATTTTTTTCAGAGAGCTACAGATCTGCAGTTAGGCCTATAATTACTTGGGATGGACCTCCAAAAACTTTTATCTGGTCACTCATCTGCATGGAAAATGAAGGTCAGATCCAGAATCCAAAGCTATTCTGGTAGTGTCCATCCCTAGATGCATCATCCATGCAAGTTTGGTCCAGGTACCTGCTTTTTTGAAACGTGAAAATCAGGGTGTGTTTACGTGTGACTTCTTATGCTTCATATCAAAAGTACTTGGACACAGATTTGAAGTTAATATTTTCTCTATAATATTACGACTTATATATTTTTATGGCATTTCACACAAAAATTAATTAAAAATGTAAAAGTTTTTTAAACTTCAAATTTTTTGGCGGGTATGATTGACACATTCTTGCACTATAAAATTTTTAAATTTTATTCTTAATACTTAGGAAAAGTGGCAATCTTGTTGTGTATAAATGAAAGATATTAATACTATAATCCAGAAAATTCAGAGTAGACATTTTCGAGAGCAAAACAAACACACAATATATTGTCATTCCGTGCAGTTGTGGTGAGCAGACTTTGATGATTGAACGAACCCGGTGAATCGTAAACATCAGCAATAAAAGAGCTCGTGTTCTGTTGACAAGAACTGTGTACATAATACGAGTGTGATCTATTTGCTAAACTCTGTACACAACACTCAGCTCGGAATGACGATACTTGTGATGGAGTTTTGCTTTCCAAAATTTCTACTATGAATAAAGTTTTTTTTCTGGATTTAAGTTTTAATATTTCTCATTGATACACAACAAGATTGCCACTTTTCCTTATGATTTAGAATAAAGTTAAAGGAGCCATAACTGCCTTACCGAGGGCACGGCCGACTCAAGTATTTAAAGGAAATCACCTGTTTCTATCTATAGATACACATACCTTCAAAATCAAACTACATGTTTGCAATTATTTGTGGACCAGAGTTATATTTGTGCAAAATCTTATGCGTGCAGAAGAAAACACTTGCTGTGGCCTTCAACTCGACATTTAGATATATTGACGACGTATTGTCAATTAATAATGGTAATTTCCATTCCAACGTCGATACGATATATCCTGGTGAGCTTGAGATAAAAGATACCGCAGAGTCCGACTCTTCTGTTTCATACTTGGATATTTTACTTGAAAAAGACACTAATGGTAATCTAACAACCAAGCTATACCCCGGTATGATAATCATGATTAATTTAATTTTTCTATCGTCAGCTTCCCTTACTTATGCAGCAATTTACCTTCATCACCTGCATACGGAGTATATATATCTCAGTTGATTCGATACGCAAGAATATACGCAAGAATATGCTCTATATGTATGAACAATTTCTAAAACGAGGTAAATCATTGACAAGCATATTGACAAAACAAGAATATCAACAGTCTCGTTTAATGTAATCATTTCGCAATTCCTATGGCCGAGGCAATGACCTTGTCAGCAAACACAGTTTATCATTGAGTCAAATGCTGACTGACATTTTTCATACCAATTGTTAGTCCATTATTTATACACTGACGACCGATTTTTTTCGTTATTTCCTGATCATGACAAGGAGCACACGGCGGGTGTGACCGGTCGGGAGGGGATGCTCACTCCTCCATGGCACCTGATCCCAACTCTGATGTTTTGGGGGTCTGTGTTTGCTTTACTCTTATTTTGTATTGTTTTATGGACTTTGAGATTGAATACTCTTCGTTATCTCCATATCTTTCTTACACGAAAATATCTTACTTGTTCAATACTCTTATCATAAACAAGATTTTTAGAAAACTTTTAAAATAAAACAAGCTAAAGCAATGAGTTTGGATCATTAGTTCAGGACTGTTTTTTCCCGATATACTTTCAAAGTGTAATGTTGTATTTTATAATAATCTCTTACAGTTTTTATACATGTATTATAAATAATAAAAGAAAAACATGAAAAATGCACAGAGGAATAAAAATAAAAGCATAAGTAAGATTCGAACCCACGATCATTACCAGTATTTTACAGTCCAGCAATCATACCACTACGCCACGAAGTCATTGTATTTAGATGGATGAATTTAAGACAGATTGTTGAATCTTAAGATAATTTTGAGATGAAAATTTGTACATTTTTTTAATATATTCAATATGAAGACCACCATTAACCAAAATATCTAAATGTAATGAAGTGCAGTCATATCAAAATAAAATTATTCAGAAGTTGTTTTTTCTGGTTAAGGGTGGTCTGCCACAGTTTGTCATTGTTTAGGAGGATACCTCAGTATTTACTATATTCTCCATATAAACTGAACGATTTTTATACCTATCATATGAGGGAACTATTAATATTTAAAGCAATATGAGCTGCATGTTTGACATCGGAAAATTTTATTGAAAATTTGTAATTAACTAATTAGATGACAGAAAAATAAATCATTTATAAACTTCTGTTGTTCATATTTGCGATGTAATTTTTTTTATTAGCTTTGATTGAAGCAAAATTGAATTATTGTCGTCCTGTACAATAATGATTTCTTATATAAAATTGTATATTTGGTGGTACAGAAATATTTCATCTGAAACATTTTAAAACTTTATTTTGGGCTTATTGGTCATATGGGTTTAAATTACCTACAAATTAATCATAATAGGACATTTTACCAGCAAAATAAAATTCTCAAAGATACAGCTCATATTCCTTTAAATATTATTGTTGTGTGATTTGCTTCAAAGAATGTACTAACATTGTATGACAAAATTTTGGTTAAACAATGTATTTAAAAAAGCGAAAGCGACTATCAAATGCGCTATGGCTCTATGTGAAAGTGAAGGATGTGTTAATCAAACCAGCCATCTACTATAGCTGTATACTTTTGCCAAGTTTGAAAGCTCTAGGTCTCATAGTTTTCTAGTTATGAGCCGGACAGGATTTTTCCATATTTGGCTATAGCATCTTTATTAAAGGTCAGAGTGACTTACTTTTTGTGCGAGACACACCTTCTGCCCAAGATGTATCAGCTGACAAACTTTAGTAACTCTAGGCCTTCTAGTATTAAAGTTATGATCCGGACACGAGAAAAGCTAGCAGACGGACAGACAGACGGACGGACGGACACGAACCCTATAACATAATACGTCCCGTCTTAAGACGGGGGTATAATTATCCGTTAAATCGAATGTGTGAGGCTCTCATCATTCTGTTTCTAGAAGTATTCTGGTATAGGCTTTTAATTTTTATGTGTCCTCAAATGATTCTCCTTGTATGCTTCTTTTTTAATTGATTTTCCACAAACATCACATTTGTAAGGTTTAGCATTCATTTGGAATGCGTCTCCATGAGTTTCTGTAAGTTACTTTAAATGCTTTCTGTGGATAATTTTCCAAACACATCACAATACTAAGGTTTCTCGCCTCTACATGTCTGTAGATCTTTAATGTGTGTAATCGGTTGACTGCTTTTCGACACACAACACATTCAACAGGTTTATCGTGTTTATCACGTGTGTACCTTCAGGTGTCCATCTAGATCTGACTTTTTACAATATGCTCTTGGACAAAAATAACATTTATAAGGTTTCTCTCCAGTATGTATCATCATGTGTATTTGTAAGGTATCTCTCCGGGTGAATAACTTTCCACAAACATCACATTTATAAGATTTATCACCTGTATGTGTCCTCATTTTTTTCTGTAAGTGTTGTGTTTGTCTGAATTCTTTCCCA
This sequence comes from Saccostrea cuccullata, assembly GCF_032062105.1. Classification (NCBI taxonomy): domain Eukaryota; kingdom Metazoa; phylum Mollusca; class Bivalvia; order Ostreida; family Ostreidae; genus Saccostrea; species Saccostrea cuccullata. Next base: position 34,542 of record NW_026936134.1, on the reverse strand, counting down.
CACACATAACATTTTTAAGGTTTATCACCTGTATATATATCCTCACGTGTATCTGTAAGTTCTATGATTGGTTAAATGCCTCCCACACACATCACATTGATAAGATTTATCAACTGTGTGTATCTTCATGTGGCAGTTTAAGTTACCTACTTTGTTGAAAGGTTTCCCACACACATCACACTTATTAGGTTTATCACCTGTATGTATCCTCAAGTGTTCATGACAGGTATATGACAATGTTTCTGATTTATAAATCATTAAACTTTAATGTGGAGCTTACTATCTACATAATTTTATACAAATTAACTGTTCATTATTTTTACAAAGAAATCCATTACAGCATGAAACACTGCCTTCTCAAACATATCACATTTACAAGGTTTATCACCTGTATGTGTTCTTACGTGTGTCCTTAAGTGTTGTGACTGGCTGAATGCTTTCCCACACGTATTACATTTATAAGGTTTGTCTCCAGTATGTGTCCTCATGTGTCTTTTTATATCATTGGCATATTTGATTTATCATCAGTATGTGTCCTCATGTGTGTCTGTAAGTGTTGTGTCTGCCTGAATTCTTTCCCACACACATCAAATTTATAAGGTTTATCACCTGTATGTATCCTCATGTGTTTCTATAAGTTATCTAATTTGTTGAAGGCCTTCCCACACACATCACACTTGTTAAGTTTTTCACCTGTATGTATCCTCATGTGTGTCTCACAGGTATATGACCGGCTGAATGCCTTCCCACACATATGTCATTTATAAGGTTTATCACCTGTATGTATCCTCAAGTGTGTCTGTAAGTGTTGTGACTGGCTGAAAAACTTTCCACAAACATCACATTTATAAGGTTTCTCACCTGTATGTGTCCTAATGTGTGTCTGTAAGTGTTGTAACAGGCTGAATGCTTTCCCACACACATCACATTTATAAGGTTTATCACCTGTATGTGTCCTCATGTGTGTCTGTAAGTTTTGTGTCTGACTGAATGCTTTCCGACACACATTGCATTTATAAGGTTTATCACCTGTGTGTGTCCTCATGTGTTTCTGCAAGTTTTGTGTCTGACTGAATGCTTTCTCACACACATCACATTTATAAGATTTATCACCTGTATGTGTCTTCATGTGTGTCTGTAAGTGATGTGACTGGCTGAATGCCTTCCCACAGACATCACATTTAAAAGGTTTATCACCTGTATGTATCCTCATGTGTTTCTGTAAGTATTGTGACTGGCTGAATGATTTTCCACACACATCACATTTATAAGGTTTATCACCTGTGTGTATCTTCATGTGGCAGTATAAGTTACCTAATTTGTTGAAAGCCTTCCCACATACATCACACTTGTTAGGTTTATCACCTGTATGTATCCTCATGTGTTCCTGACAGGTATATGACCGGCTAAATGCCTTCCCACACACATCACATTTATAAGGTTTATCACCTGTATGTGTCCTCATGTGTGTCTGTAAGTTATTTGACTGACTGAATGCCTTCCCACACACATCACATTTATAAGGTTTGTCTCCAGTATGTATTGTTTTATGTCTGATTAAGTGAGAGGGCCTGCTGAAGTTCTTTAAACAGAAATCACATTGAAAAGCTTCGCTGGTTGATTTTTCAGCCTCACTTTGAATCTTTGAATTCGATGACCAGATTTCTTCCCTCTGTAAATAAAGCAAAAATTGTTTTAAGTAGTGTGTCAAGCTACGTTTTTTGATGAATATTTGTAGAGAAATCAGTAATTAGACATAAATAAACTCCATTGCAAACAAAATTTCACTTTCCTTTTTACTGTTTTCTTTCTCTTAATCCAATTTACAGGTGAATTATAAGATATGTTAAACATGTATTTCGGTAAAGACCGATGTGTCTTTTTTTCTATATATTTTAAAACAATGAAGTTAAAATTCATTCTAAATATATTGCTTAAAAAGAAAATCTTAATTTTGAAAATAATGTTAAATTAAAAACATAGGTAATAAATGATTACGAAGGTCACCTCGACGACTGTTATTAGTGTAAGTAATACAAATCTTATATCATATATTACTTAATATTTATCCCAACAACAATATTCTTGAAAGTTGCCCTTTCATGGCATATGCGCATTTCTAAGCATTTGGTGTGAAAAACATGTGTAGTGTAACAAATATTCATAACTTTGTTAATAATGAATATCAAAAACTTTAAGTTCATTGGGATTGATCTGATCCCAAAACTATAACCTGGTCTCTTGTTTGGAAAATATAGGTCAGATCAAGCATCCAAAGCAAGTCTCGTAGTGTCCATCCCTAGATGCATCATCCATGCAAGTTTGGTTCAGGTAGAGTTTATAGTTCTTTGGGATAGACCTGCTCCAAAAACTTTAACCTAGTCACTCATCTGGAAAATGTAGGTCAGATCCAGCATCCGAAACAAGTCTGGAAGTGTACATCCTTAGATGCATCATCCATGCAATTTTGGTTCAGGTAGGTCTAATAGTTACTTGGGAATGAAAATATTGGTCAGATCCAGCATCCAAATCAAGTCTTGTGGTGGCCATCCCTAGATGCATCATCCATGCAAGCTTGGTCCAATTTTGCTTATATTTCATTAGGAATCGACCTGCTCCAAAAACTTTAACCTGGTCAATCATCTGGCTCCAAAAACTTTAACCTGGTCACTCATCTGAAAAATATAGGTCAGATCCAGCATCCATAGCAAGTCTGGTAGTATCCATCCCTAGATGCATGATCCATGCAAGTTTGGTTTGGGTAGGGCTTATAGTTCCTTTGGAATGGACGTGCTCCAAAACGTTTACCTTGTCACTCATCTGGGAAATGTGGGTCAGATCCAGTATCTGAAGCAAGTCTAAAAGTGTTCATTCCAAAATGCATAATCCATGTGGTAGTGTCCATCCCTAAATGCATCATACATGCAAGTTTTGTCCGGGTGGGGCTTAAAGACCATTCTAATGGACCTGCTCTAAAAAACTTTAACCTGGTCACTCATCTTATCTAGAAAAATGTATGTCAGATACAGTATCAGAAGCAAGCTTGGTAGTGTCCAACCCTAGATGCATCATCCATGCAAGTTTGGTTCAGGTAGGGTTTATAGTTACTTGGGAATGGACTTGCTCCTAAAACTTAAACCTGGGACACCGACGCTAATGCCGACGCCAACGCCGGGGGTATACATGTAGCATAAGCTCATTTCGCTTTTAATTCGTTGAGGTGAGCTACAAATTAAAAACATAGGTAATCAAAGATTACGAAGCTCACCTCGACGAATGTAATCAGTTTAAGTAATGCAAATCTCACACCATATTTTCTTCATATTTAGTATACATCCCAACAACAATATTCTTGCAAGTTGTGATTAACCCCTTACATGGCATATACACATTTCTACGCGTGTAGCGTGAAAAACATGTATAGTATAAACAAATATTCATAACTTTGTAAATACTGCAGATATCAAGGACTTCAAGTTCATTTAGATTGATCTGTTCCGAAAAATTTAACCTGGTCTCTTGTATGGAAAATATAAGCCAGATCCTGCATCCAAAGCAAGTCTGGTAGTGTCCATCCCTAGATGCATCATCCTTGAAAGTTTGCTCCAAATAGGGCTTATAGATACTTGGGAATGAAAATGTAGGTCAGATCCAGTATACGAAGCAAGTCTAGTAGTGTTCATCCCTAGATGCATCATCCATGAAAGTTTGGTGCAAATAGGGCTTAAAGTTACTTGGGAATGAAAATATAGGACAGATCCGGCATCCGAAGCAAGGCTGGTAGTGTCCATCCCTAGATGCATCATCCATGCAAGTTTGGTTAAGCTAGGACTTATAGTTATTTAGGAATAAAAATGTAGGTCAGATCCAGCATCCAAAGCAAGTCTGGTAGTGGCATAATCCATGCAAGTTTGGTCCAAAAAGGGCTTATAGTTACTTGGGAATGAAAATGTAAGTCAGATCCAGCATCTGAAGCTAGTCTGGTAGTGTCGATCCCTAGATACATCAACAATGCAAGTTTGGTTCAGGTAGGGCTTATAGTTACTTGGGAATGAAATGTAGATCAGATTCACCATCCAAAGCAAGTCTGGTAGTGTCCATCCCTAAATGCATCATCCATAGAAGTTTGGTCCAAATAGGGCTTATGGTTACTTGGGAATGAAAATGTAGGTCCGATCTAGCATCCGAAGCTAGTCTGGTAGTGAACATCCCTAGATACATTATCCATGCAAGTTTGGTTCAGGTAGGGCTAATAGTTATTTGGGAATGAAAATGTAAGTCAGATCCAGCATCCAAAGCAAGTCTTGTAGTTGCATCCCTAGATGCATCATCCATGCAAGTTTGCTCCTGGAAGGGCTTATTATTTCTTTGGGAATTGACCTGCTCCAAAAACTTTAACTTGGTCACTCATCTAGAAAATGTAGGTCAGATCCAGCATCCGGAGCAAGTCTGGTAGTGTACACCCCTAAATGTATTATCCATGCATGTTTGGTTCAGGTAATGCTCATATTTACTTGGGAATGGACTTGCTCCTAAAACTTTAAATTGGTACGCCGACGCTAAAGCCGACGCCGACGCCGGGGGTATAGCATAAGCTCATCTCGACTTCGTCGAAATGGGCTAAAAAATGAAAATAAAACAGAAATTTATGTATCCCGATCTTGCAACACAACTTTGTCCTTTCTGGGACAATGGATTCCTTGGTGCAAATAGTAAATATTTTTAGCGGTAAAAATGAAATCTTTATAATCAAAACTAAATGTAATCAGTTAATAATATCTCACAAGGAAAAAAATAAATATATCCCAGTAATTCGTAGACAGGGATAGAGGGAAACATCTATCTGTTGGACCAGAGTGCAAGTCGTAGGCCGCAGACAACAGCTTGCACTTTGGTCCAACAGGTCGACTCTTTCCCGAGACTGCTTTGTATATTCCTACAAAATCGAATTCATTTATTAACATTGTTTGGGATTGAGAGACTTTATCATGTTTACGTGTATTTATAAGCAATCATGAATCATAACAAATGAGAATGATGTAACACACAGTTCTGAAGCTAAAAGTTTCTAGCTAGAGCTTGTAGAAAATTTAACATCAATTCTACAATAAATTTGAACACATTTTAAATTTTAATCAGTAATGGTAACGTTACATCTTTGAAAAAATTTAAGAATGATTTTGTTATATTCATGTTAGGAATACTGATGTCCGCATTCTCAAAATTCAAAACAATGGGTTGTCAAGAGAGAGAGCAAGTTTTTCGTCGTTAACATCAACATTATCTGGGAGAACATTCGAGTATCCCCAGATTTCATCCTCATTTGCCGCAGCGAAACGAACATCGATCATTTCTGTTTATCATGACATGTTTAATTTATTCGGCACTCCTGATTACATTTAAATCACTGTTATGCAAATCAGCAGAGGTTTGCTGCATGATGAAAACATTATGCAATTTAGCGCCATGTGACGTCAGCGAGCATCAGTCTTTTTTAACGGCCAATTTTAATAATTCCTTGGACTGAGAGTCGGGGAAAACAGTCGACTTGTTGGACTTTTTAAAGTTAGAAATTATATAGGGACTGTTAAGTAGTAGGGGTATAACAAAAGTTTTTTATCACCACTTAAGAAAATGCAGGTAACAAAACATTGTCTACGTTTGTAAGGCTCATTTTATAAATAAATTGTATATTAGAAGTATTTGGATTTAAATCTACATGATAAGAAATAATCTCACTCATACTCATACTTTCATTTTTAGGGAAGAAGTTCTTCGAAATTATATGAATGTCGTCATGAGAAAAGGATCCTTATCTTTTGAGTTCATAATGCTCAGAAAAAAACGTCAAAGTCACAGATTTGTAAACACATAAAATTTTTGTCGACTGCGTTTTGTGAACAAAAAAACATAAAAAAATTAAATAAAATGGATATCAAAGTGTGAAAAAAATTCTATGTGTTTTTGATGCGGACATTTTAAGATATAAAATATTGTTGTAATATCATTATTATTACTAAGTATGTAAATTTATTTATAATTCTTTTTAGGTATTTTTTTTTTGCCTTAGACATATAAGTTAAAGTGTTGGTGTAAGGGAAATGAGGTGGGAGAAGTTATTCAGAAAAGACATTAAACAACATTGTTAATTAGAATATTTTTCCCTTTATAAATAACGAAAATACATAATATGTTCACTTTCATAATGTGGGTTTGTGAAAATATATGTTTTTTTTTTATAATTGATATATAAAGTTGCTTATTATTTACTTTCGAAAAAACGACAGGTCCCTTTTTTTTATAACATCGAATTTTGCGTATCCCATAAAACGTACTCTACAAGGTTCGTGTTTTATATTCTTAAAGTAAAATACATTTTTTCAAAATAGGTGATGCATGAGTCTTATTTTAGTTTATATATTATGCAGTCAACATTTACTTAAGGAATGGACAAAGTTTAAAAGAGTATCATTTTTGTTCGATTTTCATCCGAGTATAAGTTTTCAAAATATTCTCAACTATCATCTCCATTATTTAGACGCATCACTTTTTCACACACATCGAAGCGGTTTGATGATCAAGACTCACTTCTATTGTTTACTTTTCGTTTATTGTCGGCGAAAATTGATTCTCACATCAATATTTTCTTACTTTATGTTGATTTACAAGGCATTGGACTTGCAGATTGCTTTGAACAGAGAGATTAAGGTATTCAACCCCAAATAAAAACATTCAATGAAATTAAATAGAGTAATGTAGGCTTTAAATACTCAATCTATTTAGACATACTTCCCATTTATTATTATTATGTAGGCATTGAATACGTATCTCCCCTTTTTTAAAATAAAGAAAATATTTTAAAAAATTAGACAGTAAAAAAATGCTTTGAATTGTCAATTTTATTTTTATTGATTCAATGCATCTTTCCATCGCAGGACATATTGATATCCAAATTATCTGAATTTACATTTTAAAAAATGCTTTTCCCCATATATTTCAATGCAATCTTTATTAATTAACTACTGCTTAATTAATGAAATTTTTGAAACTTTCTCGCGGGCAATACTTTTCCAATATAAAGTGCTTTAATATAGTATCAAAGTATTATGTACTTGACGGACATTTAAGGGAAGAGAAATTGATTCCATGCAATAGGGATGGAAATCCTTAAAACAATGTCTGTGCCTGACTAAATTAAAGATGCTGCGTATTTTATTTGTCACGGTAGCCTAGTGGTAGAGCGTTCGCTTCGTGATCGGGTGGTCCGGGTTCGATTCTCGTTCGCAACGCTGAGTCAGACCTAAAACGTTAACATAGGTAGTGATTGTTTCTTCGCCAAGCACTCGGCACTAAAAGTGAAAGTCACATGTCTTTCGGATATGACATTAAAAACGTGGGTCCCTTGTCACAGTTTGTGTAGGCACGATAAAGAACCCTTATTGCCCAATGGCCCTGGGTACCGAGCATAGGTCTAAATTTGAAGCCCTTCACCGGCAAATGGTGATATCTCCATTTGAGTGAAAAAATTTCGAGTGGGACGTTAAACAATATACAATCAATCACTCTCCTGAGCAATAAACATATGCATGCTTAAATGTGATTCATATCATGATCATTGGCAACACAGGGTTTCCGGAGAAAAAAGGTTTATATAAGGTCACTTATGAAAAAAGTCATTGAGAGCAATCTCCCGTATGGAATTCTCTAGACGCTGGAAACAAATAAAGCTTATGTTACAGACTGAGATGTTAACAAAAGCACGTGTGTTTTTATCGGATATATTCAGCTTCACAGTAATAAAGGAAAAACAGCGATGGGTTTGTTTGCAATGTGCTGAGGGGGCAGACGCAAAGATGTGAACTAATTATGCTGAAAGTGGTGATACCTAAGATAGACCGGATGAGAACGATTCTATTGGTTATGTGAAGGGGGCACCATTAAATATTTCAAATTAATCTTTGCAAAAATATTTTGGCAGTTCGTTTACAATAAAGTAAATTATACAATAGAAACGAACAACCAATCTGTTGATCATTATTAATATTGAATAATTTAATTTCATTTGTAACGTCGCTGGTATGTTACGGCAGCACATGGATCAGAATTCGGCGAATTAACACTTTTTTATAACATGTAACACTTATAAATTTGAAAAGTCATGGATAAATCTTTTGCTATAATTATGCATTCTACAGACGTCTATGGTTGGCCGTTCTACTCAAAATTATTTATTTTTACTCCACTAAAATTATTTTTACTGCAGTAAAAATAAAACACTGGCCATTGCTACTCACAATTAAATATTTTTAATCCAGTAATATGGTTGGCCGTTCTACTCACAATTATTTATTTTTACTCCACTAAAATTATTTTTACCGCAGTAAAAATAAAACACTGGCCATTGCTACTCACAATTAAATATTTTCACTCCAGTAAAAATATTTTACTCAAGTAAAATTAATTTTACTTCAGTAAAAATAATTTACTTCTCTACTGGAGTAAAAATACAATGTGGCCATTTAACTCACAGTTAATTAATTTTACTGCTGTGAAAATCTATTTACTGCAGTAAAAATACGACACTGGCCATTTCTACTCGCAATTAAATATTTTCACTGAAGTAAAAATCAACCAATCACAGTCCATGTTAGATATTTGGTGACTCATAGCTCAAGGGGAAAATTCCCCAGGCTGTTTACACATGGCTACAGTTGTATAGTAGAGTTTGCGTACTGTGGAATCATCATTGTTCGTGGGGGACCAATGTTCGTGGCTTTCGTGGGTAACCCTGACCAACGAATTTACATCCCCACGAATGTATTTACAAAGATTTGGTTTATCATTTGTTAAAAATTATTTACATCGTAAAATAATTGTTACCCTTGTGTCCGAGTGATCTCGCATAAAGAAGACAATCTGCATGTTGTTAATTATTGACACGAAACCAAAATAAAAAAAATATTAAGTATCAAAGACATCGAGAACTATATACAATAAGTAAAAATAAAATGATAAATACAACTGTTAAATTTAAGTAGTGTTTACATTATAGTCCAACACGCTCAAATGCCCCTTCGAGAAGGTCAATTTTTAGTGCGATTTTGGAGTGGGTGTTAATTAGCCAATTAGCATGATTTGGTTTCAGGGTAAAAGTTTTTAAGTCAATTTTGGCATTGTTGTCGTAGTTCTCATGTCACAGGGTGAATTATAATTAATTAATTAATGTTACTAATTATCATTCCTATCATTCGGCAGTAATTTTTCGGGTGCAAGCCGCGGGTACAATTTTGTTTTCACAAGAGAGATAACTTAAATAAGCATTATCGACGGGGTTATCCTTTTTGTTTTAATGTTGGAGGGAAAAAATCGAAATGGAACTTGTTACCAACGAAATTACGTCCCCACGAAGCAGGAAATTTTTGGCTACCCTTGAACATTGACCCCCACGAATAAAAATGATTCCACAGTATTTAATATACGACATGACACACATAAGCGTCGGAACCGGGGGGCTAAAGGGGGGGACCAAGCCTCCCCTCCCCCCCCCCCAGTTTCTTCACTTTCTAGTTGCTTCCGACGCCTATGACAGAGAATATAGTGCAAAAGAACTAAACTGTACAGATTTGCCAATATACTGTATAGTCTTTATAGAAAACATAGTATATAAAGAGTATAGAAAATATGTAGAGATACTACAGAAAACATCAATTAGAGTTTAAGAAGTTTTTCTTGTGAAATTATAGTGAATCATGGCATGAGAAAGTTTCTATTATAAACATGTAGAGACAGTTCCGCATTTTTTTGTATCATTTTGTTTTCGAACTTAATGCATATCCAAAGATTCATATAAGGAACTTTCTATTTCAGCTTTCAAAAATTGTTAGCTAGTACCAAAAAAGAGATCAGTTTACGGCTAGATATTTACATTTGTTGAAATTAATTGTTTTTAAAGTATTTGATTATTAGTATTGGCCAATACTGTTAATATGCTTTCTGGTATTTGTAACAAACTTGGTTATTGGCTGATTTTTACTTAAGTAAAAATATTTAATTGTGAGTAGAGATGGCCAGTGTTATATTTCTACTGCAGTAAAAATAATTAATTTGTGAGTTAGATGGCCAGTGTTTTATTTTTACTGCAGTAAAATTAATTAAATGTGAGTAATGTGGCCAAAAAGTAATCTTACTTCAGTGAGAAATTAAATGATTTTTACTGGAGTGAAAATAATTTTACTGGAGTAAAAATATTTTTACTGGAGTAAAAATATTTAATTGTGAGTAGCAATGGCCAGTGTTTTATTTTTACTGCAGTAAAAATAATTTTAGTGGAGTAAAAATAAATAATTGTGAGTAGAACAGCCAACCATATACGGGAGTAAAAATATTTGATTGTGAGTAGCAATGGCCAGTGTTTTATTTTTACTGCAGCAAAAATAATTTTAGTGGAGTAAAAATAAATAATTGTGAGTAGAACGATTTTGAAAAAAGACATCAATCAACCAAGCCTGTCGTAAATTTAGCAGGGCTCGACACTCTAGACCACTTATGATTTTTTCAATAAATTGTTATTATGGAGCCATAGAGTGTTTCGGCGGTTTTTAAAGAGAAATATGATTTTTTGCTCTTAAGGCCCGCCATCATCAGGAGCCCGACCTTGAGTATAAGACTTAAGCTATTGTAAGCGTGACTTAATTATCATTTCGCCTATGTTTTTGTGTTTACTGTAGGCGATTATTGGTTCATCGATAAATAACTCTTTGCAAATTGTGTCTGTTTGCAAAATGTTCCAGTGTTTAAGAAGGCGTTTTTTTTTTAAACCCTTGACATATGGATTGTATTTGGTAATCATAACATTTGGTTGACGCTGTTTTTGTTTCATGTCAGGATAGATAAATTTGGGTCCTAATAAATTTCATGGACAAGTTTGGCTGATTGATGTCTTTATTTTCATACCTTGTATCTAGGGACAATGTCCCACAGGCATCATCCCGTGAATCGCCTTCTTTGAACGCGATCGACTTGCTCTTAATTTATTGGGGCTTCTCCCTCTTGCCACTTGAGACATTTTTATTAAACCAAAAGAACGGAAACAAGTTGACACCTCCAAGCTAATTTTTTCATCCGCTCATGATTTGAGACCTCCTGAACATCACAGATACTAAATGATTTGTAAAATTTGAGGATTGATTCTTAGAAAGTTATATAGTCAAAATTTGTACAACTATCACACTCTACAAGATATGCTACAAAGACTTAGTCGACTCTCCCTAAAAAAGCAAACAAAGAATATTACAATGGACGATGACTTTACGATCCCTTCTAACCAAGAAGCTATCAACAAAATTGATGAGTTGGATTTTACTATACGGTTGCTTCAAATTAGATTAGTGCACGTTAGCACCACAGGATTTAGTCTGTGCCATCTATTTATTTATTTTCCATTTATATACGGATTGTACTGTCCCAGAGACAGCAGTATAACCATTTATTGAAAATGTGGTAAAAAGCTGAAAAAGTACAAAATAATATTACAAGAAAATGTTCAGAAGTTACATACATCAAATACAAAATAAACTCAATTTGACTTATGACATTAACTGTGTTCCATACTTTTTCAGATCAAATAGGGGTTGAATACAATAAAATTTTGCAAATATTCTTACTCAAATTATATGATTTACAGTCAATAAATTCCCTACTTAAGCTATCAATATAGTTTAAACGAATTCTCAAATAAATGCACTTATGATAAAAAGTTGGAAAAGTTTGGTTCAGAAACCACGTGTTTACATGCATGGCCGAGATGCTGTAGCTAAATTTCCAAAAAATATGCAAAAATGATTCACAGTATAAACACGAAAATATAATACATATCATTTTTTCACCTAAACATAAATGCATAAGACAAACAAATAAAGACTTACACTGTAGTAGGCCACAATATGCCTCAAGAAAAGAAGACTGATGAAAACACGTTTTTCACAATGGCTGCAGCGGAAACATACAAGAAAGATAACTCTAACGGAAATTTTGACAATTTACAAAGAACGATAACTCTATATCTAGGACATAAACACTAGTCAGTACACTCCCCGTCTGATGTTACAAAAACATCACTATATAAATCATAAAATGACTAGAAAAAATACACTATCAGTGACTAGAAAAATATACTAAATCATGCGAACAATATTCGAAGTTCATACTTCAGTTCAAACAAAACTTTGATATGACAGTTCACACATCTTGAATCAAAACAACTAGTTCAGTTACAGGTCGCACATATACGGCAAACTGTTCTCCATGATACACGACACGAACTTCTGCCTTCCGTACCTTTCCGTCAACGCTGGGAAATACTTTGATGACTCTACCCATCGGCCACGAGTTACGAATCACAGAATTGTCCTTCAGCAAGACTACATCTCCCACTGCCAAGTTGCGTTTTTCATGCTTCCACTTCCTGTAGTTTTGCAACGTTTGAAGGTACTGGGATCTCCATCTCTTCCAAAAGGTGTCTGCTAATTGTTGTACTCTTCTCCATTGTGATCGAAGGAGATCCTTTCCGTCAGTAGGTGTACAATCAACAGAACTGTCTGGTTTGTGAGTGAGGATTAATGAAGGACTCAAAGGAAGAGGGTCATCAGGATCTGTGGACACCGGTACCAATGGTCGGCTATTTACTATGGCTGATGCCTCCGCAAGAAAGGTGGTCAGTACTTCATGTGTCAAACTCCCTGGAGGTATGTTTAAAAACATGGAATCAAGGACACGCCTCGTCACGCCGATAAGGCGTTCCCATACGCCACCAAAATGAGATGAGTGTGGTGGGTTGAAGAGCCATACAACTCCACTATTGTATAGGTATTCCTTCAAGGGTCCATCTTCAACATTCACTGCATTGATCTGAAGGTCATCTGTGGCCCCAACAAAGTTTGTTCCTCTGTCTGAGCGTATCTGTTTCACTTTTCCTCTTATAGCGACAAAGCGTTTGAAGGCGTTTATGAATGACGACGATGACATTTCTTCAACAACCTCAATATGCACACCTCTACTAACCAGACATGTGAAGAGAATAGCCCATCGCTTCGAGTTAGCAGCGCCACCTCTGGTCTTCCTGGTAACAACTTCCCAGGGGCCGAAAGTATCTATACCGACATAGGTAAACGGCGGACCTGGCTCTAGACGGTCTGGGGGCAAATCCGCCATCTTCTGACATGCGAACTTTCCACGCAGTTTTCTACATTTTACGCAATTGTAGATTATGGATGCTACCAAGCGTTTGCTACCAGTAATCCAAAATCCAGCAGTTCTTATGGTTCCTGAAGTAATGTGCCTGCCTTGATGTTGGGCCATGTCATGGAAATGTCTGACAAGAAGAGTAGCTATGTGATGCTTTCCTGGGACCAAGATAGGGTTGATCTCTGATCTTGGCATGTTACTTCTGTTAAGGCGGCCTCCAACTCTGAGAATGCCATCCGGGTCAAGGAAAACATCCAAGGACTGCAAAGAGCTTGAATCAGGTAATGCTCTGTTTTGTTTGAGACGATCAATTTCTTCTGTAAAAACTTCTTGTTGAACAGTCCTGATAATGAGTCTCTCTGCTTCTTGAAATGCTTCAACAGTCTGTGATTTGGTGCAGTAATGCCAACCACTACATCCACTCTGTTTCGCAAATGATCTTGTTACATGTTGCAGAAATGCAAATGTACGCACAAGAATTTTCCATGTAGAAAACTTCGAGAATCTGTGAGATCCGAGCAATGGAAGCAATGTGTTGGTTTTCTTACAAGTAACTTCTGGTCTTACTTCTCTATCACCATCTGGATTCACTATCTCAAAGTCCTGCTGCTTACTTTCTCTGTGTTGAGACAGGTGAGTTGGACCATTCAACCATGTGCTGTCTTTCAAATGTTGAGCTGGTAGTGGTCGTGTAGCTTGATCTGCTGGGTTCTGTTCTGTCGGTACGAAAGTCCATTGCTCAGGTCTGGTCATTTTCCTTATGTAGGAGATACGATTTGTTACATAAGTGTAAAATCGTCGTGTTGTGTTGAAAATGTAACCTAACACAACCTTGCTGTCAGAATAAAACTTAAAGTCTGTGATCTGTAGAGACAAATGATCTGCAATTGAGCATCCAACTTCAACCGCTAGCACCGCAGCGCAGAGTTCTAACCTTGGTATAGAATGTCCATGTGTTGGAGCGAGTTTTGCTTTTCCTAAAACAAATCCAGTGTGACTCTTGCCTTCTGAGGAAGTTGTCATGATGTAGCCAACTGCAGCAATGGCAAGTTCCGAGGCGTCACAAAACACATGTATACTTTTTTCTTTACAGCGTTTTAGGGACTCGGGGCAGTAGTTGCGAGATATATGTAGATCTTCTAAATGAACTAACGAATCCCTCCAGTGTCTCCAAGTATCAAGTTGATCTTCAGGCAGGGGGTCATCCCAGTCTATAGTGCCAACCATCAAGTTTCTCAATATGTTCTTTCCTTGTATGACCACAGGGGCTAGGAATCCCAGGGGATCGAATATACTGTTTATACATGACAGTATGCCTCGTCTGGTGAATGGTTTGTCTTTGGTCATAACCTCAAAGAAGAAGGTGTCAGTTTCCAAGTTCCAGTTAAGGCCCAAACTGCGCTGATTTGGAAGCAGATCAATTCCAAATTTTAGGTCTTTCATGTCTTTTGCCAGATCTTCTTGTGGGAAGACGCTTAGGACTTCCTTCTGGTTCGAAGCGATCTTGTGAAAGTGTAAGCCACCTTTCGCCAAAGCTGCCTGCGTCTTCTTCATGAGATCTATAGCTTCCTTTGATGTGGGTAAGGAAGCAAGTCCATCATCTACGTAGAAATTGTTCAACACAAAGTCTGTCACATCTGTACCAAAATCTGGTTCTGCCATGAGTGCTGCCCTACGAAGCCCATATGTGGCAACCGCTGGCGACGGTCGGTTGCCGAACACGTGTACAGTCATACGATACTCTATCATAGGCTGAGCTGGATCATTGTCGCGAAACCAGAAAAATCTCAAAAAGTTGCGATGATCTTGGCGAACTTTGAAGCAATAAAACATTTGCTTTATGTCACCCATAACTGCAACAGGCTCTTGGCGGAATCTCATCAAAACTCCTAACAGGCTGTTGGTGAGATCAGGACCAGTAAGCAAGGCATCATTGAGAGAAGTCCCTCCGTACTTGGCTGAAGAGTCAAAGACTGCTCTCAACTGGTTGGGCTTTTTAGGATGGTAAATCCCAAATATAGGTAAGTACCAGCATTCATCCTCATGAGTTAAAGGGGGAGCAATCTCCGCATGTCCGTTCTTAATGAGTTCATCCATAAAGGTAAGAAAATGTTCCTTTTTTACTGAATCTTTCCGTAGACTAACTTCTAAAGCTTTGGCTCTCTTCAATGCAAGACTTCGGTTGTTTGGAAGCTTCAAACGGGGTTGTCTAAATGGGAGTGGAGCAGTCCAGCATCCACTTTCATTCTGGTGGAACTCTTTATCCATTATCTCAAGAAATGATATGTCATCAACAGATAATCCAGGCTTCTCATCATCTTTCGTCTTTTCGAAAACATTCTTACCAAAGCTTTCATTTTCACACAAAACAGGTTTTGCTGTGTCAAGTCCATATGACACACTGTTCAGGTTTTCACTTATCTTGAATTCATTTGTGCATGGTGGAAGATAGGATACTCTACCGGATCCCAAGAGATGAGTCTTGTAAGTTGTGATGTTGGCAGGTGCATGCGTCTTGCCAAGGCAGGTCTCTCCTATTATAGTCCACCCTAAATGCAGTTTCTGTCCATAAGGTTGATTGCCTTGTCCTATACGTTGATCGAGCACATGATGTGCTTTCACCACATCTCTTCCTAGAAGTAACAAGATCTCTGCATCTGGATCCAATGGCGGTATAAGGTTTGCTATGTCGGCCAGATGACTGTAGTGTGAGGCCACTTCTGGTGTAGGAATTTCCTCGCGTACACAAGGAACTTGCTCACACTCAATGAGAGATGGGAGATTCAGGGTACAACTATGGTCTAATGATTCAGCTACAAATCCTTCTGCTTTTCTCCCACATGTTTGTATGGTACCACCACAAGATGACAGTGTGTAAGTTATGGCGTCACTACCACAATCAAAATAGGTGAAGAATCTGGGGCTAGCAAGCGAACGATTTGATTGGTCGTCTATGACAGCATACATGTTGACTGCTAGCTGAGGTTTTCCTTGTGGGAATACACGCACAAGCACCGTTCTTGAACAAGACTTGCCACCAAACTGTCCTTTACAAATCTGTGTACATGCAGTGCTCACATCCTCAGACGAATTCTGCTGCTCCCCGCCATAGTGCCTCCTATTTTGAATCTTCACATGAAGTGCTGTAGGATGGGTCAAACTGTCACAATCTTCACACTTCACAGTTGCTCTACATTCACGCATCTTGTGAGAGTTAGAGTCACAACAACGAAAACATATATTGTTCTCTTTCAAAAACTTCTTTCTTTCATCCAGAGATTTCAGTCTGAATCCTTTACACTTATTCAAGGAGTGGAAAGTGTGATGAAGGGGGCACTTCCTGTCTGACGAGTTTTCCTTTGTTGGGTGTAAAACCTCAGTTTTCCTGGAGGACACATTTATCAGTTTGTTTTTGGTTTGTTTGTCTCCTCTTGTTTCAACACCATAGGCAAATGATGGATTGTTTCTGATTCTCGCCTGTTCGCGAATGAATTCTGCAAAAACCTTGAAGGGAGGAAATGGCACTCCATTTCCTGTCATGTGTTTCACTGCTACAGAAGTCCATTTTCCTTGAAGATCATGCGGGAGCTTCTTGACTATTGGGGTTATTCCAGTAGAACAATCAAAATATGAAAGAAGACATGAATATTGTGCATCCTCCTTTGCAGCTTCAATTTCGTCTACAATGTCTGACAAATCGTACAAGCGATTAAGATCCTTGTTGGTCAGAGTTGGAAATGAAGATAACTTTGCCTTCAAAGCTGCTTCCATCATTTCCGGACACCCATACCTTTCGTCGAGACGATTCCAACTCCTTGTCAATGCTTGAATTGGATTGTTAGGATTGGCAGCCTTAATACTTAGGACATGGCGTTGTGACAAGTGTCCTGTCCATTTCACAAGAAGATCCATTTCTTCGCTAGGTGAAGCTTGCAGTTCATGCATAATTGCTTTGAAACTGTTTTTCCATGTGGGGTAAAACTCGGGTTTATCGTTAAAGTTTGTTAAACGGGACAACAATAAGTCTTTCTTCAATAAGTATCTGGTGAAGTCCGAAACAGATGATGTTGTTCCCACCTCTGGTAAAGTTTGAGTGCTTTGCAAGTTAGGTGCGAGCGCACTCTGGCTTGTCGGTACATGTGTACTTTGGCTTGTGGGTACTTGTGTACTTTGGTTTGTTGTCGGTGAAATCTCAAGTGGTGGAGCCTGGGAAATCACAAACGGTTCTTGAAAAATCATCCTGGGCTGATCAGAAAATGTACCAGATGGTGGAATGTTTTCTATATACGCACTTGTTCTTTCTGCCGTCACTTCCTCTTCTAAACTCTTGAGGGCGGATTTCATCGAATCACTTTCCTCACCTTCTTCTAAAATATTGGCTTCAGTTTCAAGTTCAAGAGCTTCTCTTTTTAAGTTTAACAATGTCATTTCTGTGTTCACTAAGGCACTTTCCTTTTCAGTGATAGCATGTTGAAGGGTCAGCTCTGCTTGTTTCCTCTCTAATTTTGCTTGGTTTTCCGCAAACTTTAAGGAAGCCTTCAGGGCTTCAGCTTTTGCTCGCTTCTTGGTGGCAATTGATGACAAACTGCGGCTAGATGATTTTGAGGATCGTGAGACTTGTGACGCATTTTCGTTAAATTGTAGATCTTGGATCTTCAGGTTCAACTTCCTCAATGTTGAGTCCACCAATATTCTGTAGCCTCGCAATGTCATGTTAAAACGTTCCATTTCTTGGTCACCATGATCTGAATGTTGTCTATTCAAGAATTCGAGATAGTTGGTGCATTGTGTTTCTAGTTCATTTACATGTTTCTTGATATCGTCATGTAAACCTGTAAGTTCTTCTATTGTGCATGATTTTCTTGATGTTTCTTCCACACTCTTGATAATGACCTCAAGTATGCTCCATACTTTTCCTATTCGTCTTGCATGGGAATTACATAAACTTTCAAACTGTTCTAAACCTTTCTCTGTCATGGTAACCTTCCTGTTCGTATTTTCTTCCAAGTGTTGATCATGATTTGTTGATTCTGCAACCTCTTTGGATTGGTCACTTCCGCTCATGTTGATCTGTGAGATGAGTCAGGGTGCTGAAGGCATTCACAGCAGGCCAGTTGTAGTCTTTTTACTGTACTGTCCCAGAGACAGCAGTATAACCATTTATTGAAAATGTGGTAAAAAGCTGAAAAAGTACAAAATAATATTACAAGAAAATGTTCAGAAGTTACATACATCAAATACAAAATAAACTCAATTTGACTTATGACATTAACTGTGTTCCATACTTTTTCAGATCAAACAGGGGTTGAATACAATAAAATTTTGCAAAGATTCTTACTCAAATTATATGATTTACAGTCAATAAATTCCCTACTTAAGCTATCAATATAGTTTAAACGAATTCTCAAATAAATGCACTTATGATAAAAAGTTGGAAAAGTTTGGTTCAGAAACCACGTGTTTACATGCATGGCCGAGATGCTGTAGCTAAATTTCCAAAAAATATGCAAAAATGATTCACAGTATAAACACGAAAATATAATACATATCATTTTTTCACCTAAACATAAATGCATAAGACAAACAAATAAAGACTTACACTGTAGTAGGCCACAATATGCCTCAAGAAAAGAAGACTGATGAAAACACGTTTTTCACAATGGCTGCAGCGGAAACATACAAGAAAGATAACTCTAACGGAAATTTTGACAATTTACAAAGAACGATAACTCTATATCTAGAACATAAACACTAGTCAGGGGAAAGTCATTTTATCTTACTCCCGTCCATTAAAATGGACAAAAGTAACACTGTTGTCATCATGGACAGAGAAAAATATGTCACAGAAGCTCTACGTCAACTTAAATCAAAGCATTATATTGAAGTTGACAAACCCGATCTGTCTTACTTACATAATAGCATTCAAGAAAAAATACTGGATATGCATATTAAAGGAACATTGGATAAAGAAACATATCGTTATCTAAATGATAATGAGTCGTCCCTTAAATGCGGACACTTATACTTGCTCCCTAAAATACACAAGATCAAAGATAATGTCTTAACTGCCCTCATGAATGGCACTTGCAGCCTCAGACGGTTACCACCTGGGCGACCTATTATTTCACAATGCGATACGCCAACACATAGAATTGGTGCTTACTATGATTATTTTCTAATTCCGATAGTTAAAAAACAATCGACCTATATAAAGGATACAACTGATTTTATTAATAAAATCGAAACTTTATGCCTACCATCGCAAATCTTATTGATCACATACGATGTTACAAGTATGTATACTAACATGGAGTTCGATGAATTATTATGCGCTGTTGAAGAAGCGTACACAAATAACGAAAAAGACCTCTCAGAGTTACCGTATCCAGATGTCTCAGATCTCATCTTCTTTGTGAAATGCATACTCGAAAATAATTATTTTGAATTTAATGAAAAATATTACAAACAAATAATCGGGTGTGCAATGGGTTCAACTGTTTCCCCAGAGGTATCTGATATTAGAATGTTCCAAATAACCCAATCAATCATGGCGAAGTTTCAATTTGCTAATAAAGTCTTGTTTCATGGCAGATTTAGAGATGATGGTTTCATCATCTTCAATGGTTCAGAGACTGAGATTCTCGAATTCTTTGACCTTGGTAATCAGTGTCATCCGCACTTAAAATTCACCTTTGAAATCTCTGTTGATTCAGTGAACTTTTTAGACACAACAGTGTATAAAGGAAAAAATTTCAAGAATCGAACAAACTTGATATCAAATCTTACATAAAACCAACAAACAACTTCCAATATCTACACAGGGAAAGTTCTCATAATCCGGCGGTATTCAAAGGTTTTATTAAAGGCGAATGCATAAGACATGTGAGAAATACCAATGACACTGCAGCTCTCAATATTATTCTACAAGACTTTAAGAAACACTTGTCAAAGAGAGGCTACTCTGATACAGAAATAGATCCTATTATCACAAACATAATCGGAACAGACAGAAATGAGATCCTAAATAAAAGTAACAACCAATTAAAACTCAACAATAAATTGGTTATGGTTACAAAATATAATCCCCGAATCAAAGGATTAAAAAAACGCATCTTAAAATACTGGAACGAGATGCAAACAGACACAAGATGCAAAGAATTATTTACATCGGAACCAATTATAGCTTATAGCAAAGACAAAAGCATAGGCGAAATAATTATTAGATCACGTTTACCACAAGATCACACTGCTAAGGTGGACCCCTGAAGAGGCAGACCTTAGGGCAAGTACCCGTAATAAAAACTGCCGAAACACTCTTTACTATATTTCAATATACATTTATGAATGCTTATATTTCCAAGAGAAAAGAATGTCGCAAAGTTTGGTTTAGAGTGTAGGGTCCTAATAAATTTCATGGACAAGTTTGGCTGATTGATGTCTTTATTTTCACACGTTATATTTCTACTGCAGTAAAAATAATTAATTTGTGAGTTAGATGGCCAGTGTTTTATTTTTACTGCAGTAAAATTAATTAAATGTGAGTAATGTGGCCAAAAAGTAATCTTACTTCAGTGAGAAATTAAATGATTTTTACTGGAGTGAAAATAATTTTACTGGAGTAAAAATATTTAATTGTGAGTAGCAATGGCCAGTGTTTTATTTTTACTGCAGTAAAAATAATTTTAGTGGAGTAAAAATAAATAATTGTGAGTAGAACAGCCAACCATATACGGGAGTAAAAATATTTGATTGTGAGTAGCAATGGCCAGTGTTTTATTTTTACTGCAGTAAAAATAATTTTAGTGGAGTAAAAATAAATAATTGTGAGTAGAACGGCCAACCATATTCGGTGACAAAATAAATGATTTTAACTGGGGTAAAAATAATTTTACTGAAGTAAAAATATTTTTACTTAAGTAAAAATATTTAATTGTGAGTAGCAATGTGTTTTATTTTTACTGCAGTAAAAATAATTTTAGCTGAGTAAAAATAAATAATTGTGAGTAGAACCATAGACGTCAATGAGACATATACTTCAAGAATCACTACACCACGACGTAACCACGTGACGTCTAAAATTAGAAAAAATGCCTTAATGAAAAAGTGAAAAGTTCAACACTACACCGGGGATAATTAATTTCAATTTCAAGTCATAGTTATGTAAAAACATCTCTGTACCATGAAAAGTGCTGCTGAAATCTACTATCCTGTTACATAAATACTTATTCAACACTTTTGGAGTAAACCTTCCCAAAATGTTTACATTTTGCTTCCCAAAATGTTTACATTTTGCTTCCCAAAATGTTTACATTTTGTTCATAACATCGAAAAAATGCATATATTCCCGTAAACCAAACGATTCTAGCAGCACTTTCCAAAAACAATAGATAAGAACTTTAGACCAGAAGTCTCTGTCGAGACTGTAGCTCTACTGGTTTGTTCTTATAACAAAGGATGAGAAAAGAATCCATTGCCATCAGACCAAAACTGTAGAAGGTATAGCGATTTAAAGGAATTTCACAGACAATTCTATTTTTAGTAACAATGGCAACACTGTTCATCAAAATCAAAACCGTTGCACTATTTTATGTATCTTAGTGCAGTCTACTTGTGTGCCAAGTTATACTGAAATCAGGCCAAAATTGTAGGAGGAGTAGCGTTTTAAAGATATTTCAAAGAAAATTCTATTTTTTAGTAACCATGGCAACACCATTCATCAAAATAAAAAACAAATGCACTATTTTATGTATCTAAGTGTAGTCTACTTGTGTATTACGTAATATTGAAATCAAACCAAAACTGTAGAATGAGTATCATTTTAAAGGAATTTCAAAGAAAATTCTACTTTTAGTAACCATGGCAACATCGTTCATCAAAATCAAAAACCGATGCACTATTTTATGTATCTTCGTGTAGTCTACTTGTGTGCCAATTTATATTGAAATCAGATCAAAACTATAGGAGGAGTAGCGTTTTGAAAAATTGTTTACAGACAGACGGACAGACAGACAGCTAGACAGACAGACGGACGGACGACGGACGCATTACTATCGAATAAGCTCTTCAGGTCTCTGATCAGTAGAGCTAAAAACTGATGCACTATTTTATGTATCTTAGTGTAGCCTACTTGTGTGCCAAGTTATATTGAAATCAGACCAAAACTGTAGAAGGAGTAGCGTTTTAAAGGAATTTCACAGAAAATTCTATTTTTAGTAACCATGGCAACACCATTCATCAGAATTAAAAACCGATGCACTATTTTATGTATCTTAGTGTAGTCTACTTGTGTGCCAAGTAATATTGAAATCAGACTAAAATTGTAGGAGGAGTAGCGTTTTGAAAAATTGTTTACAGACAGACGGACAGACAGACAGACAGACGGACGGACGCCGGACGCATTTTTTTCGCATAAGCTCTTCAGGCCCTGGGATCATGAACAGACTTAGACTTAAGTCAAAATTTCAAATTACTATAAAATCTTTAAAACTTGTTAAAGGAAACTCATAATTTGCATACAACAGCAGACTGATGAAACAAAATCGGAAAGCATTTTCATTTTGGGCTGCTTGACCTCTAAAAAATGTCAGCAACTAAGACATTTTTTTACTTAAGCTTAAGATGCTTCATGATTCCGGGGCCTGGTCTCTGACCAGTAGAGCTAATAAAAACAAAAATTAAATTTTAAAGTATGCGGCGTACTGTTGAACTTTTGCATCTTTCTCGCTACAGTGGACAAAGAAAAGGCCGATCGGCAAGTAAACACCCTCTCTGCTTTTATTCTAGGAAGATACTTTAAATTTATATTAGCATACCTTATCCATTAGCTTTATTCCCACATGAATCACACATGAAATTCATTCTAAATGCTTTTAACCCCCCTTCCCCGCACTCACGCATTTTAACTCATATACCATTTCCTATTTCTAACCCAAAATCACTCATATACTGTTTCCCCGCAATCACGCATTTCACACACTTAAAAAAGTTCATTTAATCCTTACTTTAATGACTATTGACTTTTCTTTTATAATTGTAAAAATCTCATCAAATAAGAAAAGTTATTTTTGTATTGAAATATAGCATCATAATATTATTTACGCTAAACTTTAGAGAAACGTGTACCACACTAAAAGGTGCTTGCGGGGAAATGGTAAATTTCTGTTTCCATGACGTAAACATTTAGTGTTTGTTGCATAACAGTTCAATACGTTGTAAAGTGTTAAACTCCGATTTCTTGCGTTTGTTTACATGAATTTTCGTTACGTTTCATTTTCACTCTGCTACTGCATTATCACCAGTTATAACGTCACGGGTTTGGTATTTTACCCCTGTAATATACAGAGTGCCAAGTTATACTGAAATCATACCAAAACTGTAGGAGGAGTAACATTTTGAAAGAATTTCACAGAAATTTCTATTTTTAGTGACCATGGCAACACCGTTTATCGAATTCCAAAACCAATGCACAGAATTATGTAACTTAGTGTAGTCTACTTGTGTGCCAAGTTATATTGAAATCAAACCAAAACTGTAGGAGGAGTAGCATTTTGAAAGAATTTCACGGAAATTTCTATTTTTAGTAACCATGGCAACATCGTTCATCGAAATCAAAAAACCGATGCACAGAATTATGTGCCTTAGAGTATTCTATTTGTGTGCCAAGTTTTACTGAAATTGGACCAAAACTGTAGGAGGAGTAGCATTTTGAAAGAATTTCACAGAAATTTCTATTTTCAGAAACCATGGCAACACCGTTTATCGAAATCCAAAACCGATGCACAGAATTATGTAACTAAGTGTAGTCTACTTGTGTGCCAATTTATATTGAAATCAAACCAAAACTGTAGGAGGAGTAGCATTTTGAAAGAATTTCACGGAAATTTCTATTTTTAGAAACCATGGCAACATCTTTCATCGAAATCCAAAACCGATGCACAGAATAACGTATATTAGTGTAGTCTACTTGTGTGCCAAGTTATATTGAAATCAGACCAAAAATGTAGGAGGAGTAGCATTTTGAAAAATTGTTTACAGACGGACAGACAGACAGACGGACGGACAGACGGACGGACGCATTACTATCGCATAAGCTCTTCTGGTCTCTGACCAGTAGAGCTAAAAAAGAACAGTTCTGGTATTTCTTTGTTTTCTTTCAATTTTTGCATTTTCAGCCAAAGTATGTGCATGTCAACGGAAAAGAGATTTCATCAATGTTTTTTTTATGCATAAACCTAATAAAAAAAAAATTGGTTTTAGAGAAAACTTATGGCTAAAAATAATATAGGCCCATTTTATCAACATATAACATAGGAAATGCACTGAAAATTGTCAAACATTGATTTGAAAAAATGTACAAAGGAACGCTGGCTTTATTGGTTAAAAGGACCTGAATTAAACATGTTTGGAACCATTAAATATTTTCAAAAAATCTTGAAAATTTCTGTGCAAAAGCCAGAAACGTTGCCAATGTCCTTAAATAAAGTTGAACACAACGCCAAAATAGGCACACGCAATTTTCGATAGCATTATCTACGATACGTGAACACTAGATATACTCGTCGCATTCGTTAAACCTGACTGTTTTATTGTCACGGGTATCGGCGTGGAATGTTGACCCGTGTTCGTGCTGGTTATCTTGAATTACATTTGTTTACATTTTATTTCAGTTACATGAGTATCAGTGTGTTAATTCTGATTGTATAATGCACTAACCTGTACAACTAAAATCGTAAATTTATTTGGTATCTTACTTTCCCAGACAAAGTAATACGTTAATATTCTCGCTACCAAGTCCTATATAGCATACGTCAGTATACAACGGTGTCAACTGATTACACTGAACAGTGACGAAGTCCTCCCCTTTATATACGAGTCTGCAGAGTAGCAAGAATAGGGAACGGAAATGGGGGACACACTCCTTTTACGAATCGTGAATTTATTAAGAAGTATAAATATTCAAAGGTATATTCCATACAAATCGTGATTCAAACACTTGTAACATGTAACTGGGTGCTTCAACACGCATATACATTATCCATAAATAACAAACACTTCTATATGTAAAGCAAGCACACAATTGGACTTAGAGATATTGAGAATATGTTCCGAAACTTAAGTCGGAAGACTAACTTTTTTATATAGAGTGGGTCTTCGTATGATCTTTTTGAAAATGGTGATAGGTACTTCCTTCCATACCATTTTAATATTTGTTTACAAAAACATGGTACGAAAGCCAACTAAAAAAACATAATTTTAACATTTAATTTCTATCAGTTTATCGGTTACTAAAGCGAGTTACCGTTTTGTTGGGTTAATAACAACCAATTTCTAAATCATAAAGTTCAAATTTTATCTTTACTGTATGCAGATGATTATAAATAACTATCAAATTTAACAAAAAGTGAAATTTGTAAGAATTTTTAAATTCGATATTTAACCTGCCATTGCGTTTGACTCGCCTACCACCCTTTCTTTATAGATAAATAAATTTTTTCACTAAAAAAAAAACAAATACAAAAATAAGATAATGAATTTACTTACCTTCATTGAATATATTTCCTGTACTAAACAAGTTCAAAAGATAATTATACATGTATAACATTTTGAATGCATTCAGTTCAAAAATACACTACACGATTATAACGTAAACAATCATTGGTAGACCAGAACGATATGGCTGTTCTGTATGCAAAAAGAGTTAGGGTGAGTTAACCATTCATCGGACACATACCTTGCTTCGGACAACTTTAGGCAATAAACTCTCTTTCAACTTATGAGTTCCATTTATTTATTTGTTTCTGTCTTGAAGTCGAAGATTTAAATTTTTTGATAATGCCGATTGTTATTATCATGCTGTGATAAGAATACCCCGAGAATGGCCTTGAAGTTACGTCATATTTTACATCATCAAAGGGGGGTAACCAGAAATTTATGATTTTGCAATTTTTAGAGTTATCGTTCTTTAAATTCGACTTCGACGGAACGAGTCGGACTTTGGCGAATTTTGTCAATTATTGGTAATTTTGCATAAATTATAAAGAAATTTCATTTTAATGTTTGTTTAATTCTAATTAGAGCTAGTTTTTACTAGTATTCTCATTTCACCGTACATCAGACACAAATTAACTATGCATCGGACACTTTCCGATGCATAGGTAATGACCACCATTTTCATACAGAACCCAACTGACAGCCGTTTTTTGCGGAAATAGATAATAAAAACTCTAAATTTTCAGTTAAAATACATATTAGTGATATATAACGTCTAGAATTTGATTTAATTCATTTCTACAAACCAGAGTATTTTAACTTGTGAGGAAATAGCGCGAATTACCGCATTACAAGCATTTTAAAGCCTTTCTAAGGCAAAGTAAGGCATATTGCATCTTTCCATATTTGTACAATGATATCGTTAATTAAATGTAAGTGAAGTTTTAATTTTTAAATAAAAAATACAAGTATATGATATCAATAATTATAAAGCATTTTGATTAAGGTACGACATTTTTCCGGTTCAAATAAGATTTGTACGATGCATGGTAAATGATGTCCGATCCATGGTGAATTCCGAGTCATTTTTTAAAAGTAGGTTTTTAATAATATTTTCTCAATTACAAGCAAATATAGGTGTCCCAAATTTATATTTTATTCACAGAATAAATGTTAAGTTCCATTTTGATAATGTTCCGTCGGGATCGACATCTCTAGAACTTGTTGAATTACAATGGCGTCCGATGCATGGTGAATTCACCCTAAAGGAAATGTAAAACCATCTCCCAACACCTGAAAACATATTTGATAGAACAAATTAACACACAGTATGAAAAGCATGGCATGTACTGCAAGGTTTAACCGTCATTTGGACAGTGTTGTACAGAGTTAAACGTTTGGTAAATCGTACGGTTATGAAATTTTCAATATGCTTACAGAGCGACAAAATCCGTGTGGGCATTTCACTCGCCTTATTCCCAATGATTCTTTAACAAACAGAAAGTATTGGGGTTTAATGAACATCTCTATCTATGGTAAAAAAGGTTATCTTTGGAAAACATTGGAGAGGGGGGTAGTTGGTATCTAAATGAATAATGACAATGTGAAAGAAAAATTAAATGTAAAACAATCTTAATATTTCTATGAGTGTACAACTATCTGACATGCCCGGAGAAACACTTCGATTGTATAACTGGTTGTTTAAATCAGATTTTTAATACGATTGTAGATGATTCTATCACTGTAAAGAGGCCATATTTCCTGACAATTGAAAAAGACCTAGGGGCGCTTATAGAGGCAGGTGCGGTTAATAGGGGTAAATTATACGGTAGTAAATTCCTTTGCATAGAATATTTTCCTTATGTTTTAGCTATTCATATTTGAATTTCTCAATATAAATCTCATGCCACTCATATATCAAAAAGAGACCAAGACCCCCTCCTCCTTTTGTGTTTAACATATAAATAAGATTTCAATTAATAAATCAATTTTTTGTGTGGTTGAGGGCACCTGCTCTTAACTCCTCTTTTTTCAAGATTCCTGGATCCGCCAATGCATGCAAAATCTTTTTGTCTTTGTGTATACACTAGTAGTGTTTTTTCCTTCAGCCTATTCAATACAAGATTTTTTTTTTCATATGAGCATTCTTAAAACGTTCTACAGATGGATACTGAGGATTGGCGTCTACTTAGAATGTATATCAAAGAATGTATTTTATTGACTATCGCATGAACATGTGCAGTTTTGAGGGGTGCATGATTCATGAATATAATATTATTTTATGATAATTTCTCTTTATATATGACTTTTTTAAATCATGGATTTTGCTTATTATGTCAGATTCAACTAGTATTATGCATCAAGCATAGACTAAATACATGCATGTACAAACACTAAATACATACATATACAACTAATCAAAAAATTCACGATTCATTTCATCAAAATGTATTGAAGGTCGATCATATCAAAATAATTTTCATAAACATGATTAACGAAAATCTTCAATTTCTCCGCAATATTTAAATCAAATATGAATCACGATTTTTAACGTATGCACTAGTAATTGATTTAATGCCTTTCCACACATATCGCAATTCTTAGGTTTCTCGCCTCAGTTTATAGATTCTAAACGTAATATGTCCTAGTAATTGATTGAAAACTTTTCCGAACATATCACAATTTTAAGGTTTCTTGTCTATATTTCTGTTTATAGATCGGTTGAATGATTTTCTATACACATTTAACAGGTTAATCACACGCGTGTTTCTTCCTGTGTTTGTCTAGATCTGACTTTTTACAATATGCTCTTAGACAGAAATCACATTTATAAGGTTTATTTCCAGCATGTGTCATCTTGTGTCTTTTTAAATCAGTAGCATATTTGAAGGCCCTCTCACATACATCACATTTGTAGGGTTCATCACCTGTATGTATTCTCATGTGTCCTTGTAAGATATCTTTCCGGGAGAATAACTTATCACAAACCTCACATTTATACGGTTTCTCACCAGTGTGTGTTCTCATGTGCTTCTGTAAGTGTTGTGACTGGCTGAATGCTTTCCCACACACATCACATTTATAAGGTTTGTCTCCTGTATGTGCCCTCATGTGTTTCACTAAGTTCCCTGAATTGTTGAATGCCTTCCCACACACATAACATTCAAAAGATTTATCACCAGAATGTGCATCAAATTGATAAGGTTTATCACATGTATGTGTTCTCATGTGTGTCTGTAAGTGATTTGTCTGGCTGAATGCTTTCTCACAAACATCACATTTATAAGGTTTATCACCTGTATGTGTTCTCATGTGTTTTTGTAAGTTCTGTGATTGGTTGAAAGCCTTCCCGCACACATCACATTCATATGATTTATAACCTGTGTGTATCTCCGTGTGGCGGTAAAAGTTGACTAAATTATTGAAGACCTTCCCACACACATCACAATATTTTAGTTTATCACCTGTGTGTATCCTCATGTGTTCATGACGGGTATATGACCGACTGAATGCTTTTCCACATACATCACATTTATATGGTTTATCACCTGTGTGTATCCTCAAGTGTTCATGACAGGTATATGACCGGCTGAATGCTTTTCCACACACATGACATTTATATCGTTTATCACCTGTGTGTGTCCTCATGTGTGTCTGAGAAGTATATGAATGGCTGAATGTCTTCCCACACACATCACATTCATAAAGTTTATCTCCGGTATGTGTACTCATGTGTGTTTTATAATTGGTGGCATGTTTGAATAATCTCTCACAAACACCACATTTGTAAGGTTCATCACCTGTATGTATTCTCATGTGTACTTGTAAGTTATCTTTCCGGTTGAATAACTTTTCACAAATGTTACATTTATAAGGTATATCACCTGTATGTGTTCTCAAGTGAGTCTGTAAGTGTGGTGTCTGGCTGAATGCCTTCCCACACACTTCACATTTATAAGGTTTATCACTTGTATGTATCCTCATGTGTGTCTGTAAGTTGTGTGCTTGGTTGAAAGCCTTCCCACACACATCACATGTATAAGGTTTATCACCTGTATGTATCCTCATGTGTCTCTGTAAGGAGCCAGAATCGGTGAATACTTTCTCACACACACACTGCATTTATAAGGTATATCACTTGCATGTGTTTTCATGAGTTTCTGTAAATGTAGTGAATGACTGAATGCTTTCCCACACATGTCACATTGATAAAATTTATCACCTGTATGTGTCCTCATGTGGCAGTATAAGTTACATAATTTGTTGAATGCCTTCCCACACACCTCACATTTATAAGGTTTATCACCTGTATGTATCCTCATGTGTTCATGACGGGTATAAGACTGGGTGAATGCCTTCCCACATACATCACATTTATAAGGTTTGTCTCCAGTATGTATTCTTTTATGTCTGATTAAGCTACTGGACAGGCTGAAGTTCTTTAAACAGAAATCACATTGAAAAGCTTTGCTGGTTGACTCTTCAGCTACACTTTGAATCTTTGAATTAGATGACCTGACTTCTTTTTCCATCTGTAAATTTAGCAAAAATTGTTTTAAGTAGTGTGTCAAGCTACGTTTTTTGATGATTATATGTGGAAAAATCAGAAATAAGATTTAAAAGAATTCCATTGCAAACAATTTTACTTTCATTTTTTCCTTTTCTTTTTTTTACTATACAGGTGAATAATACGATATATTCAAACATATTTCGGTAAAAACTGATGTGTCATGTTTTCTGTACTTTAAAACAATGAAGTAAAATCTATTCTAAATATGTTGCTTAAAACAATTCCTTAGTTTTGAAAATAATTGTTTAATTACCGAATAAGTGGAATTTTTAGTGCAACGTCAATTTAGCAATTTTTCCTTAAAATTGGGTATTTAATTTTTAGCGAGATGTAATACTAGGGATTTTCAAATGTTGACTTACAAAAGTATTACAACTTTAAGTCGACTATAAATACAAGAGGCCTATGGGCCTCATCGCTCACCTGAGCAGTGTGGGTAGGAAAAAGAAGAAATTGGTATATCATTGAAAAGTTTTAAACCAAAATTTAATCCATGAGTAGTTATGGTTTTATTCTTCTTGAGAAGATAATTTTAAAGAAATTTCCTATATATTTCTATATATTTACATTTCCAATGTCTTTGTCTGAGATAAAATTACCAATTGTAAATGTAATTGATTTCCTCATGTTTTGGCGCGATTCCAAAAAAAAAAAATGTGCAGGGCGGGACAACACCTAGAGAGTAGCAGGCTTGGAGCACGTGGATTGGCGGAATCAAAGCATGTAAATATAAGGAATAACTGTAAGATTTTGCGAATTCATGAAGATGATCAATGGATTGGCTTGTGTGATAATTTTATGCATAAACGCCTTCGGCCTTTATGCAAATTATCACACAAGCCAATCCATTGATCACTTTATGAATTCAAAAAATAAGACAGTTATTCCTTAAAGAAAACTTTGGTCGGCCATTGTGGCCCCGCCCTACACCTCATGATTTGCACAAACTTGAATCGACACTACCTGAGGATGCTTCCATATAAATATGATCAATTACAGCTTTGTAAATCATGAGAAGATTTTTAAAGAATTCTATTTATTTCTATGTAAAACTTTGGTTGGCAATTGTTGCCCCTCCCTACCCCCGGTGGTCATGATTTGAACAAACTTAAATCTACACAACCGGAGGATGGTTACACATGAGTTTAAGTTTTCCTGACACAGTGGTTCTTAAGAAGCAGATTTTAAAAACATACCACCACATTTTCATTAATTCCCAATTATCTCTTCAGAAGAAGTCAAAAATGTGAAACGTTTACAGACAGACAGACAGACGGACGCTGGATATTATATTAACAAAATTTAAGCTCACTAGAGCCTTGGCTCAGGTGAGCTAAAAAAGGGATTTTCTGTACCCTAATTTTGCATCATAACTTTGCTACGCTGCTATTCAACACAGGTCAAAGTGTTGTAATGTTAAAAGGATATCAAAATTAATTGAGATTTTTATAAAGGATATTTTGACAGGTTTGATTAAATTGTGTTACTTGACTCTTCACTTTCTTCTTTGATAAATCTGATTTGAAAACAGCTCACATTAATAGGTATATCACTGATGTTCATTCACATGGCATTTTGTCTGACTTTGCCAACTTCGTTTATATGTTATTACCTATATGAATCCTCATGTGTTTTTGTAAGGTATCTGATCTTCTGAATGTCTGTCCACATACACCACATTCATAGGTTTTTTCACGTGTATGCATCCTCATGTGTCTATTTTTGGTACTTGATTGGTAAAAAGCCTTTCCACACACATCACATGTATATAAGGTTTTTCACCAGTATGTGTCCTCGTGTGACTTTGTAAGATGTTTGACTGAGTGAATGTCTTTTCACACACATTGCATTTATAAAGTTTATCACCTGTATGTATCCTCATTAAATTCAATAAATTACTTGAATGGTTAAATGCCTTCTGGCAAACATCACATTCATAAGGTTTATCACCCGTATGTGTCCTCATGTGATTCTGTAAGTAACCTGAACGAGTGAATGCCTTTCCACAATTTATAAGGTTTATCATCTAATTGTAATATCCTCCTGTGACTCTGTAAGTCACTTGAACGAGTGAATGCCTTCCCACACACTTCACACGTATATGGTTTTTCACCTGTGTGTGTCCTCATGTGAGTCTGTAAGTCACAAGAACAAGTAAATGCGTTCCTACACACAAAACGTATATAAGGTTTTTCACCTGTATGTATAATCATATGGTCATGTAGGGCTTTTGCTCCAGAAAAATTCCTTTCACACACATCACATTTGTTAGGTTTTTCACCAGTCTGTGTCCTAATGTGATTCTGTAATTGCCGTAACTGGTTGAATTCCTTCCCACAAACATCACATTTGTATGGTTTTTCACCAGTATGTATCCTCATGTGACTTTTTAGATTTCCTGGCCAACTAAATGCCTTCTCACACACTTCACATTTATAAGGCTTTCAGCTGTGTGTGTACTCATGTGTTTCACTGAATGACTTCTCAAATTCATCACATTTATAAAGTGTTTTATCTGTGTGTATCCTCGTATTTCTCCGTAAGGTACCTTATTGGTACCTAGTTTTTTTCCACATGCAATACAGCAATAAGATACATTACCAGTTTGTGTCCTCATGTAGATAGCAAAGTCATCTAATAAAGACAATGCCTTCCGACAAAATTCACACTTAAACATTTCCTCCCTGGTTTGAGAACTTTTTTTTGTCTCTGTAAGTGATCTGAACTACACTTTAATGGGGTTTTACTTACATGTGTGTTGATGTGCCTTTCTGAATTTCCAGTTTGATCTTCATCCGAACAATAGTTCTGTAATTGTTCAGTGTCTTTCTGAATATTTGAATGGGGTTCGAGATCTCTCCTTTCCTTCTGCAAGAATGACAAAGAAATCAGTATTAATGCTCCATAAGGCACTGTTATGATTATATGTATTGTAAGGATAAAAAGTTAAACAAATAAAGATTAAGTTATACTGATTCAAGGTAACAAATAACAAGGGCAAATTCTTGTTATTTGCGCTGTGAATTTCTTAAAGTCGAAACTGCTCAATTTGGTTAAAAAGACTTTTTATGACTTGGCCTCTTGCTAACCATGAATCAATAAAACGTGACGTAATGTAATTGTCTCTCTAATCAATGCTTTTGAACATCATCATAGTTTTTAAAAATCTTTTTTGGGTAAATGTGATTAAAAATTGTGTTATCCACCTCTTCACTTCTTCTTTGATGAACCTGACTTCACATTAACAGGTAGTTCATCGATGTTCATTTCCAAGTCGTTTTGTCAGACTGTATACATGTACCAGCATATATACAGCTCAAAGCACATTCTAAGCTCATGTTATTTTGCAGAAATGTTGGTCACATTCTTTTGCAATAAAATGAAAATTATCGACCTTAAGATATACAATGTATTACGGCCTTATATTGGACCTGATAAATAAACGATACAATAATTTTAATCATGGTAGCATTTGAAGATGTTATCAAATAAAAAAGCTCCAGCAAAGGATTTTACAAAATTTTGATTTTTGTCAAATTAGTTGCACCTTGAATTTCACATTGAAGTCTAGGACAGCTAGCGCATGTTTTATTTTATCGCATATTGTAAACAGTCAATTTCAAACAAATCTCTTGGTTGAAATATGCATCAACTCTCTCTTTATCAAACTATAAAAAAAAAATTATGTACTGCAGAAATGGTTTGAGAAATCAAAAAAATTTCTTTTTTCCATCAAGGGCAGATAACTTCAAAAATTTAAACGTGCAAAATGACTGTCTCCTTACATGTAATCAGTCTTGTGAATTTAGTTTATTTCACTTTTATCTTTATCTAGCAATGCGTTTTTAAAGGAACTTGGACACGGAAATGAAGTTTATTTTTTTTCTGTATAATATTACGCATTAAACATTTTAATAGCATTACACACAAAAATCAACTAAAATTCTTATTTCATTGAAAAGTTATTTTAACATTGAATTTGGTGCGGGTTTAATTGACACATCCTTGCACTTTCACATATTTTAACTTCATTCTTTATCCTTCAGAAAAGCCCCGTGGGGATCCGGGTCAGAATAGATCCTCAGTACCCCTTGCTTGTCGTAAAAGGCAATTAAATGGGGCAGTCCTTCGGATGAGACCGTTAAAACCGAGGCCCCGTGTCACAGCAGGTGTGGCACGATAAAAATCCCTCCCTGCTCAAAGGCCCTGAGTGCCGAGCATTGGCCAAAATTTGCAGCCCT
>NW_026936133.1:0-6802 GCF_032062105.1 Saccostrea cuccullata | reverse complement strand
TATGGGTTACCCCATATCCAAAGATATTCGACTTTTAGATTTAATATGTTTAACAGTGTTTATAATGACTTTAATTAAAAAAAAAAACTGCAGTCTAATTATGGAATTGGTGTAAATTTCGTGAGTCCGTAGCATTACGGTCACCCAGTCTCCTAACAAACAGTACACATACCTGTGTCCGCAAGACCAACATTAGCCTAGGTCTACACACGTGCGATGGAGTTGCCAAACGCATCCAGCGAGCTCGGAGAAACACGTTTTGTTAAATGCCGAGAAGTTACGATGGCAGACAAAACTTTTCTTTTCTTAATTAGGTCAAATGAATACGAATTCTGATTAATAAAAATTATACAATCCCTGTTGACATGGTTGAACTATAGTTTGTTCTATCATTTGCATCTGCAACAACTTGTGTTTAACATGTTTAAAATGGCCGGGTTAGGAAAATCAGGACCGGGTCGGAAAATTCTAAACTGAAAACCTTTTTTTGTTTTGAAAATTACTGAAATATACTAATGTAATCGTCGCAGAAATTACTTACATAATTCAAGTTCTATATGAAATGGTATGCTGAACTTCAACACGAACCCGAATCTCCGACCCAGTTCTCGTTTTGCTACACATTTTATACCCTACAGTTTACCAAGTGTATACACAAGAGTAGAATCCGGCCAGGGATTGAAAATTCCGTAAAACACACACACAGAATGATTAATTTTTTCTTTAAGAAGAAATTGTATGATAATTAACGGAATATAAACATGTACTTAATACAATTGTTGATATAGTATTATCAATTCATCGTTGATAAAAAGATATGAATCGAAGAATGACCTAAATATTCTCTGTTATCAAACATGAAAAAAAGGCTGAGGAGGGAGCGAGCGTAGGAATATTGATATTTTTTATTTGCATTTCGGGGGGAAAGTGATTTTCTAATAATATTTTGACGTTGTTTTTGATTTCTTTAACGTATGACATACACAACTTCACTCTTATCATGAACAATAATGTTGTATCTACTTAATCATGAAGGAACTATTTTGGTCGGACCATTTTGTGTGAGCCGCCGCTGAATACAGTAATATATCTTGCATTAATAGTATGCATTGATCGAATATATTAAAAAGAACAAAGAAACAAATTAATGAACTTAAAAAGTCGTCACTCTTTTTTTAAGACCCTTTAATTTTCCCTTTTATTTTATCAAAACCTTAATTATTTAAAACATCAATATCTCAGGTCCTACAGTGAATTTATCATAAAAAAGTTAACAAACCAGGATCTGTTATTTATCATACCGATCATTTGAAGGAATATTGATCAATCTTTACCTTTTTTTCAAAGTGCGTTAATATGGTCGATATTTACGCACTTTGAAAAAAAAATTTTTTCAAAGTGCGTTAGCTCGGTCCCAAATTTTAATGCACTTTGAAAATTTTTTTTCAAAAAGCGTAATTTTTCAGAGTGCATTGGAACAAACGTGTCATGCAAATGTACTACACTTAAAAACAATTGTTTTTTTATCCTATTTTATGAATGATGTTGCCATGGTTACTAAAATGAAAATTCCTGTAATTTTCTCTTGAAAGGTTACTCTTCCTACAGTTTAAGTCTGGTTGCAATATATCTTGCAACAAAAAGAGACTAGAACAAGGATCCTTATTCTATTTATTGCTGTTACAAAGTTTCAAGGCCAAGTGCTACTTTCCTTTCTCTTCCTTTGTTACAATTACAAACCAGAAAAGTTACTGTCTCATCAGAGACCTTTGCTTTATAATGTTAAAATAATCGAATTCGTTTTATACAGACACTTTGTGTGAATGAATAAGTGTCTATGGAATTATATTAATAGTATAATACTTAATAATACATAAATAGGTTATAATTTTTTTTCCTTTTTGAAGAAGTATGCATAATTTTTTATTTTGCTTATTAGCATACAGAGTACATCGATTTGTGGTATATATAAAGCAAAATCAGCTATCACATATACAGTATACAGATGAGATATCAAACAGAGTGTTAAGTCTACGGCTGTTAAATGAAATAACATATTTTTAAAGAAAATTATGACAATAGTATACATGTATACTTGTTTGTATAAAAGATATGAGTCTTATATTTAATCTTTTAACATTTTTAGAAGTGAACAAGCCTGTTTGGAATTAAAGAATATCATATTTGATAAAGAATTGGAGAGGACTGTCTTCAAAATCAAACTTGATGAAGATGAGCGTAGTACAGAAAATGCCAGGAAAATGTTTGAGGACCTGAAAAAGTAAACTGGTGGTTCTACATATATTTTGTTTGATGCCAATGCATCGGAGTATAAAAATGGTTGTACTTAAACATGTATATTGAAAAACAAATCTTTATGTGGTTTCAGAATTAGCCCCATTATTATTTGCAGGGTATGGAAAATTATTGATGAAGAGAGAAATGTTATTTTTACGACAATACTGGGTAAAGAAATCGTGGAACCTTCACTAAAAGATGCCTTGCAAAGACTTCAGGTGTTCAAAAGGTAGCAAAATAGTTGTTGTCCATTTTCAATACATGTATATTAAAACAATTAAGTATACATGTATACTTGTATTTATGATCTATCATAAAATTATCTGAAGAAACCAGAATGAGCTGCAAGATTTGTTAAAGGCTGTATCCGATACAGATGACCCCGTCACTTCAAAACAAGCCATAGAGAAAGTACAAGCGCTAAAAAGGTAAGTTTAAAGTCAAAACATACTAGTATTACAGACATACTTACTATAAAATACAAAATGTAGACCAGTTTTTAATGTAATTGCAAGTAATATCATGATTTTAGTACTGAGAAGGCTCAATATGAGACCATTCAGAAACAAAGTGAAAATCTTAGAAGACTTGAGACGGAAATTTCTCAAATGGAAAAAAGATATGGTAGCATGAAAAGAGACAAAGAAGATGTGGAACAGAGGTTGACCAATGAAGTAATAAGAATACAGGCTGAGAAAAATAATGCTCTGACACGGTATGGATGAATAGTAAACTCTCAATTTAATTTTTTTTCTGATTTAATTTCTTGTAAATTGATTTACCAATAAGCTTTCTATATTGAGCTGCCTCCGTAATTTCCAAAATCAAACTTTCTGAATTAGAAATTCACATTTTTAAAATAACGTACCTTATTTATTTAAAAATTGGATTTTAATAAGGGTTGAACTTTAATTTGATGGAGTGAATGAAAGAAAGTAGCTTTGTATAATCCAGTTCAAAATTAAGTTAATTCTTTAACATATAGATTAAGCGAAGTAGCTGGAGCAAAGCTGACCAATGAAAACCCAAACATCACAGATCTGAGTGACCCTAACCGACCAATCAAAATCGCAGAGCAGTACAGCGAACTTTATGATAATGCATGGACAGACATTTTTGAAAAGTTAACAGAGAAATATAAAGTGTCAGAAAAAGAGGCTATACAGATGTTGCTCCATATTTTAGAGGTATTTTATATAAATGTTCATTCTACCTTTATATATGTACTGTAGTTTTACTTGTTGGAAAAATCATGAAAAGTGTCGCAAGAGGTTTCTTCTGATACTTAAACCAATGTGTTTCTCCGCAGATAAAAAATGTTGAGAAATGGATTTGCAATGATTGATAAAGCTAGCAAATATTAACCAAACTCAAACAACCATTCGACAATTTAGATTAGAATATGTATCTCTAAAAACACTAGAAGTGGGATCGTATGCATGGACTAATATTCATCCCCTGTCGACCAGTCTTAAACAATGTTTGCTTCTACACGTGATCTAGCAATTAATCCGTACACAATTCATTCTGAACATAATAGCCTAACAATTTGCTTGAATTTACCAATCAGTATACGATTTAATGAGAAATTGCATTTGCTAACAAGGCCATTGCATCCACCTTAAAATCTTGACATTACACAAGTCTTACGATAGCCTTGTGTCATTGACTTATTTGTCAATTGCTTGTCTGGTAGGAATATGTGGATAGAATTTGTTAAACGTCTTCCATTTTCATATGTATTTGATATACATTGTTATAATGAATGTAATTTTTTTTATTAAGTGTTAGCTAAAATTAAAGTCAACTATCACTAGTAATTTAAAAAAGAACAATGTTTCTATGTTTACATAATTGCCAAATCCTAGAACACAGTTCAAGCATCACCTCCCAAGTTAAACTCTTGATTTCATTGCAAAAGTAACTAAATGTAGGATTTTTATTTTATTCTTTGGTATATATTAGAAATGTTAAAAAGCCATAATTATATACTTGTCAAAGAACCATCTGCGCGGTTACTGAATGATTAAAGAGCGCAAGGCGATCGCTTTTCATTTTTTCATTGCAACTCTTTATAAGATATCTTGGATTTTTTTTAAATAAGAAAAGCTCTTCTTCAAAAAATTTGCTTTACAGAAAAATCTTAATATTCTAGAAGATATTTTAAATGAGATTCTAAAAGAGATTTTATGGAAGTGTCAAGCAAAGAGATTTTATGGAAGTGTCAAGCATTTAAAAATTGCACATAATGATTTAAGAACACGTTTTGTTTGTCTTAAGCACAGGTAAGATTTATAAATCGTTACACTTTTAAAGAACATATTCCACAAACTCTTTATTTCAGATTTCATACCGATTTTGTGCAGAAATAGCAAGTACCAGGTACAGAAACATGCTTGCAGAATTAACACTTTTAAGACTGGCTGTACCTGATGAAAATAAACCAAACGTAAGTGATCAACGGTGTATTTTATTCATGAATGATCATTTCATTTCAAGTCTTATTATTGTTTTTTTTTAATTTTAAAGAAAAAGGGTGGACCAAAAGAAGAAACGACGAAAGGGAAAAAACAGGAGATCGCACAAACACTGTCCTCAGAAGAAATTATTGTGATGCAGAAGTTCTTTGATAACCCAAAACAAGCTGTGGATAATAAAACTCTAAAATCAGTAAACTCTTTTAAAGCTGCTAAATTTTTTACTCTTATTATTATATACAAAATATTGTGCAAAGAACGTGTATTTTTCTGTTTAATGGACAAAATGATAAAAGTGTCTTTTTAAACAATGTTTAAAAGTGATTTGTTTTACTTTTTGTTTTCATTTAATGTGTAAATTATCGAATTCTTGTCTTAAAACTTTTTGATTTAACATTTTAAATTAACATATTCAGGTTCTTGAAAAAATCGGTGTGAGTGAAACTGACATGAAAAATATGAAGAATTTGCTGAAAATAACAGTAGACGGAACATGTCATTTTGTAGAACAGGTATTATTCGATATTTTAAAAAATTACATAACTGAGGATTGACCAGATTTAATTTTATTTTCAGAAAATGTGTGTTATATTTGGCAAAATTATGTTTCATTAAAGCATGTGTGGGGAAAACGGTCCGAAATTCCAGCACAGGCTGATGCTCATCTGGAGATTGCAAAACCTTACTTGAAGAAGTGTGTGCAGATCTGTTGGTTAATGGTCGCTCAAGATCCACCGGTATATCTGAAAACATCAGCTAAAAAAGACAATAAATTCGATAAAGAAATTTACCGTGAGTTCACTAGCAGTGGAACGAAGATGGACTACGTGGTCTGGCCTGCAATTCTTCTACACGAAGGTGGACCTTTACTGAAAAAGGGTGTAGCACAGCCTAAGTCCTAATGTTGCAGAATTTTCTTCGAAAACTCTCATACTCGGCCACAAAAGCCATGAATTCATCAACCGTATCACCTGCACTTTCGAAGTTCTTGTACTGTTATTATCAGATACTTCTAACAGATACAAATAATTTTTCATTCTACATTGGAAATAAATTTAAATTAAATAGAGTAGATTTGAAGCGAAGGTCACCGGATTCTCGCTTGGTTATCAAGTCATTTAACGATGGAGTATGCTTTTAAAAAATGGGACTCTCCATTTTATTGAAGTCGTGTTTGAGTTGCTGACTTCAGCTCATTAACATATATTAAGGAACAGTGGTAAACACCATATGCGTTAAATGAAGCTCTAAAGTTGTAAAAAAAAAAAACCCACTCATTTAAGATTTTGACATTCGGAGGACAAGATCTCAATAAAAATGGTTTGTTAATGCACTGATAAATGTTGTAATTGTGATGCTGGATGTAATGGGAGCTCGTAATCATATGCTGATATAAATATGGATCCATAAATAAATTTAAAGTGTTTTTTTTTCAAATATAAGTTCACATTTAATTTGAATTAAGGACAATGCAGAAATAAATGATTTAAAAAAAATTGCTTTTAGAAACACTTTTGCTTTGTGTGTTTTGTAACAAAAAATGGTCGAATAAATGAATCATGGATGCTTAATGAAAAATTTCAAACTCAGAACTGTCTTTGACTCTGAGTTGACGTAAATGTTTAGAAAAATAAAATTTACGGTTAAAAAAAAAGTAGATGATATATATTTTAATTGATTTTAATCAACCGGGGACTAAAGAGAATAATTTCTTAAATGGGGCAAACTGTTGATGAAAGAGTTGAGGAAACGTGTATATCAACAGTCTCATTACAATGACATTCAGCAAATACGAGGGTTGTCCCAGAAAAACGCAAACTTATTGAATATTTCAAAAACTATTCAACTAAAAATGATAATGGCACGCTGTTGGGAAATCATTTTTTATACATTCTGACAAAATATTATTGGCCTTTGGTGTCATATGCGTATAAAACAGCATTTGAATGATGTTAAATATCGGTGGTCGGTGTTCGACAATTTTTTGACTTTTACAAATATCATTGTGATTGAAGTTTTTGTTGTTA
>NW_026936132.1:0-6925 GCF_032062105.1 Saccostrea cuccullata | reverse complement strand
GCTATTACCATTTTTTTTTTAAATTAAACAAATCTTAAAATATGTTGCAGATGTAATCATTGTTCAATATTAAATTAATATTTTCTGGAATGTACAAATTCTGTCAGAGTTGTACCAGTTGTAATTTGTCAGATCCCCCTGACTGAATTTGTAGAATTATTAAATGTATACTGAAGCAAATAACATATGCCAATATGGATATAAAGATTTGATTGCTAAGTATTCTCATTTATGTGTATAAAAGATTCGTTTTATATGGAATATTTATCACACTGTAATGATGATTTTATGAGAATGGATTGTCAGGCATTCGAACCTGTGACCTCTCACATGCGAAGCAACTGACATACCACTACGCCACGCAACCGCTTTGATCTGGTGGATATTATATGCAAACATGAGGTCACATACGTGTTTATATTCACGTTATATATTGTCAAAATTTTACACAATGCATGGTGTCTAATTTATCCTTTATTAAACAGTTCTAACAGATGTAATTTTAGAAATGAATTTAATTTTTGAAGATTCATGAGGTTATGAGCTATGACAATTCACTCCAGCATATTTATCATGAAGCGCTAAAGCACTTCATGATAAATATGCTGGCGTGAAGCGTGTATTTCATATACCTCATGAATCTTCAAAAATTAAATTCATTTTTATATTTACACTATTTTCCTGATGACTTGCCATAAATTTACGCCATTCAACTGCCATTTTTAAAGCAAAACAGTGTGCACTTTTTTTTTTTTATTCAAAGGGTTTATGACGCAAAAGTGGAGGTATTCGTGGTACAGAATTAATGTAGATCATGAGATGATGAACTGCATTTATTTGATAAAGAATTATCAGGGAAATTTATTGGAAATATAAATATAAGAATATAAAGTCCACAGAGAACTATAATTTACGAAATAACTCTCCACATGCCACTGCTAAAAATAGCAACATTTAATACAATAAATAGTAACAAAAAATGGGACAGGACAATGTGAGAGAGGCCCTAGGGAGTTTTGGTATAAAATTACATTGCAAAAGCTCAAAATCTTCT
This sequence comes from Saccostrea cuccullata, assembly GCF_032062105.1. Lineage (NCBI taxonomy): Eukaryota > Metazoa > Mollusca > Bivalvia > Ostreida > Ostreidae > Saccostrea > Saccostrea cuccullata. The sequence continues at coordinate 5,871 of NW_026936132.1, read as the reverse complement.
TGAAATATAGACTGGAAATGATAGTGTTACACACAGAAAGAATGTATAAATTTATGCCCTTGAACTTTGACCTTTTGATCTCAAAATCAATATGGGTCTTCCTGAAGCCACAGGGATTTGTTATGTAAAATTTCATTGCAAAAGCTCAAAAGGTTCTCGAGATATCGCGCGGAAATGAAAGTGTTATAACTGACAAACTTTATGAACATGACCTTGACCTTTGACCTTAAAATCAATAGGGTTCTTCTTTAGTCCATAGGGAGTTACTATGCAAAATTTCATTGCGAAAGCTCAAAGGGTTCTTATGATGTCATGTGGAAACGAAAGCGTTACAGACAGACAGAAAGAGAGACGGACGGACAAACCCAAATTAATATACCCCGCTTTCATGGAAATTAGAAGTGAATGTGAAAAAAAAGAAAACAAATAAAAGGCAAGAGTTTTTAAAAAAGCAAAAAGAAAAGACCAGCAAAAACAGAAAGAAACAAAGACAAATAAAAAAAAATTAAATGAAAAAAGTATTTTAAAAGGAGCCCCAAAAAAGCACAAAACTTTTAATGCTGCCTGCTTGAATTAACATATTTGCATGTTAATTCAAGCAGAAGGTTCCAAGCCCTTAAAAGCAGAGGAGAAGTTTTGGTATTATATGCATATGACATCACTGAATGTATGCACTGCCAAATTAATTTAGAAACAACTGTCAGATGATGAGCTTTTTTATCAGCAGATTGAAGATCTTAATTAATTTGGTGTGTACAACGCAATAAATCAAATATTTTATTTATAATCCAGATATCTTCAAATAATTACTATATTAGCAATTAACTTTATTTCTGAAAAAAAAATCATTGATTCAAAACAAACACTTTGTATACTAAGAATTGTTACATATATATATCCTTGTGAAAAGTCCCTTTTTCAAATTTGCATGAAATATGATAAAATTTGATGCAAAATTAAAAAAAAATTATTCAGAGAATATGTATACCCCACTCAAAGGGAAAAAAATGTGCTGACCTTGGAGTCAGTTTAAGAAGGGCAGGAGGGGCCATAGGGAGTCTTCCTGAGGTCATAAGAAGTTGTGGTATAAAATGTCAAATTGAAATACATGTATTGCCCAGAATGAAAAATTTTCACACACACACACACACACACACACACATTTAAGGATAAATAACACAAACTTTTTTCAGAAATCAGCATTATTTCTCATAGATTTACATTTAAATTGACAACCTGAATAATGTTTACCAAGTAGAGTGGGAGAATTTTATAAGATTTTGTCATAAAGTTAAAAAATTGTGCAAAATTTTGTATGGAATTATATAGAAGGCAAAATAAAATCTCAAATCTAAACACCAAGGAAAACCTACGATTTCTGTATATTTCAGGGATTTATTATTTATATCAATACAAATCAAAATCAGTCAAAAATATATATCGATCAACCCGCGCATCCCTTTTTTGTTTGTGTTAAGTATAGCCACTAACCAAAAGGTTGGGGGTCATACAAAATGTAAATTTAGAATATTATTTTATTTCCCTTCATTTGCAATACATGTTTATGTCAAAATCAAATCATTGAGATCTACCAGATGGCTTGGCTATCACATTATTGTTATTAATCCCTTAAGTTTAATTAGTTAATCTCTTAGTAATTAAGTTGAAATTATCTATATCTGAGGCACGACAGGTGTGACAACAATTATCACTCTACCTGTCCATGTCACCTACTCTTTCATTGACAAGACATTTGAGAAATACCTTAATTACTTAATAACTAAAAGGAGTTATATATGTATATGAAAAATGTTTAAGAAGTCTAAGTCAGAGAGTCAGAGTCAGAGATATAGAGTGTGTTAGCTAGAGTTAGGACATGCAGCTAGCAGACCCAGTCTTAGATATGTTTTATATATAATGTACATATTCCTGTAATAAAGACTGATAAAGACATTTCTACTTATGTCTTAATCCTTAAAGGTTTTATGTCAAGGACAGTAACCAAGTCTAATGGTTACGGGTTACCAGTGTTGTAGGGTGCACTACTTATTCCAAGTGGACCCCTACCCCCCCGAGGCCGGTCAAAGGTGGTGGAGAATAACCCGGGGGCCCTTTTCCAGGGGCGAGTTTCCCCAAGACATTAGCCAGAACCCAAGAAAGGAAGGACAACTCCTTACACGACAGTTAATGGTGAGTACAGTCACTTTCTTTTGTACACTTCTAGGAACCATTTCTTTATGCTTGTGACACCATTAATATTTGTATAATAGTACTTAGGTGTTTAAAATAGCAAAAGGTTTATAATGGATTGTTATATGAGTTTAAGAGAGATCTGTACAGGGACGTTTATTGGTAGTCTTTCACCAGAAAATCCCATTTTATCATTCTGGTTTATTTGGAAAAAATCTCCTCCCTGTTCAAATAAGACGACATGATATTTTTGCTCTAGTTGATACTGGTGCTAGTTTTAGTTGTGTGTCTAGGAGTCTTCTTGAAAGAATATTGGTAAAATTTCCTTATCAAGTAGTCAATAAAGCACGGAATAGGTGTTTGTGGAAAAATTCACAATGTGTTAGGAACCACAGAGCTAATTTTAGTATTAGTGGTCATCAATACCTCATACCTTTCATGTGTTTGAACGTCTTCATCATCCTGTTATTTTAGGCATTGACTTCTTAAACAAAACCATGCTAGGCTAGACTTAGAAAACAAAACAATGACCTTGCGGGGGAATTTTTAAACAGAAATGTTACAGAATCAAAATGTTGAAGAAAGTAAGAGTTTAGGTAGAGCAAAATCGGTACAAGCTACACACATTGCTCCATTCTCAAACATCAAATACCAGTCAAAATATCACAAATTCACAATCAAAACAACATACTTCTGGAGCCTGAAAAATTATTAATCAACAGGCAACTGCTAGGACAAAATGCCTGTCCAACATACAGAACTCACAAACATACTTCAGAGTGCTGAATCCAACAAACACCACAATTTTTGTACCCCAAAACACCTTGATTGCATTTGCATACCCAATCACAGACGAAATTCATGCCATCACATCACATGAACAATCACCAACACCTTCATCATCAGAAACATTCGAACAAAACCATGATCCATCGGAGTACAGAGAGATGGCCCAGACAATGGACATAGACATTTCCAATTCTGACCTAAGTAACCAACAGAAGAACAGATTACTAGAATGTTTAGGGTGAAACCAAGATGTGTTTGCCAGGGACATGTCTGAGTTGGGAAAAACAGATATGTACCAACACGAAATTGTTACCCATCCAAATACAAAACCGATAGCATCAGCACCATACCGTCAAGCTCCTCAGATGAGAAGAGAGATTGAAAAGCATACCAAGAAGCTGCTAAAATATGACATTATTGAAGAATCTACATCTCCATGGCACAGCCCAGTTGTGATGGTAAAGAAGAAAAATGGGCAATACCGCATGGCAATTGATTATAGGAAGCTAAAAAGTGCACCAACCATGTCCTTTCCTTTGATTTAAAATTATTGACACTTTAGGAGAGGCAAATGCCCAAATCTTTTCCGAATATTTGCCAGTGGATTTTACCAAATTCCTTTAGAAAGTTTAAACCAAAATCAGCCTTTATCATCATCAAGGTGTATACCAATTTAAAAGACTTCCATTTGGCTTGATGAACAGCCCAATTTCTTTCCAAGCACTCATGACAAAATTTTTCAGAATCTACTATGGAACAGCTCTGGTGTACATAACGATGTCATAATTTTCTCAAAGTCATTTTCACAACACCTCAAGACTTAAAAGCGTTTCTTCATTCGACAAGCCAAACTTCTTACAGCCATCGAAATGTAAGTTCGCCTGCAAACAAGTGACATATCTTGGCCATATCATCTCAAAATGGTATTCAAGTGGATCCTGAAAAAAAAAATGCCATTGACTCCTTCCCAAATCCGAAATCTTCAAAACAGATCAAGTCTTTTTAGGAGTGTGTAATTACTATAGAAAGTTCATTAAAAATGAAAATTGCATCCCCACTAACTAGACTCTTGTCCAAGGATGTGAAGTTTTTATGGGGACCAGAGCAAGAAGCCGCCTTCAATACTCTTAAGAAAAGACTTACATCGGCACCAATTTTGAGATATCCAAACTTCAAGAAGCCATTCGTACTCCCAGATGCTTTGACCATGCCATTGGGTTTGTGTTAACAAAAGGATGACAATGGACGAGAACATGCCATAGCCTATGGAGGAAAACAACTACACAAAAAAAAAAAAATGGCACATTACAGAAAAAGAAGGTCTAAGTCAGTTAAGCTGTCAAACAGTTTAAACCATACATCGCGAAATTCCCAAAATTTTTAGTTTACACAACAACATTTTAAAGTGGCTTAACAACATAAAGAACATGAGTGGACGACTTGGAAATGGTCACTTTTACTCCAGGGATTTGACTTTGAAATACTTCATAAATCAGGTGTAACCAACCAAAATGCAGATGGGCTATAAAAAGAGAATATGGTATCAGTCAAAAACCTTCAGCATCACTATCAGAGGATGATTTGGCCAACAACATCAACTTCTTAGAACTAATAGTCAAACCTTTTAGCTGTGACACTAACATACAAATTTGAAAATGAAAGCTATGCAACATACAAATTTGGCCCCAATAACAATGGACAAATCCCACCTACAGATGTTCCAATTACTCCAGAGTTACAAGAACTTCAACAAAATTGTCCTGACTTTGAAGACATTTATAAATACAAATCTGCGAAAGAAGTACCACAGGATGCAGGATCAGCAAGACGAGTTGTAGCAGAGCTAACATTTGAAATTGTGAATGGTATCCTGTTTCATCTATACCATGATAGAAATCTTGCCAAGACATCAAAAAGTCATCAAACAAGTTGTTACCAAGATGCTTAAAAGATGATCTCCTCAAGTCATATCATATTTCCCCTTAGCTGGAGGTGGTCATCAAGGATATGAAAGAACCTTTGAAGCTCTGCTCTAAAGTACTACTGGCCAAGAATGTATACTGATGTCCTTGAATACACCACTACTTGTGAAAATGCCAGAGGTCTAAAAGAGACACCCATGCCAGACCAGCACCACTCCAGCCTATGCCAATTGAAGACGTCTTTAGTCGAATTCACATTGACATTCTAGGACCTATCCAAAACATTTCTTCAAAACAGAAATACAATTATATTCTATTAGTTGGAAGTTCTCCAAAAGGTGTGAAACTTTAATGTATACAGAAACCAGTAAGCCACTAACCAAAAGGTTAGGGGTCATACAAAATGTTAATTTAGAATATTATTTTATTTCCCTTCATTTGCAATATCTGTTTATGTCAAAATCAAATCATGACAGTATTTAGATCTACCAGATGGCTTGGCTATCACATTATTGTTATTAATCCCTTGAAGTTTAATTAGTTAATCTCTTAGTCAATTAAGTTGCCTAATTATCTATATCTGAGGCACGACAGGTGTGACAACAATTATCACTCACCTGTCCATGTCACCTACTCTTTCATTGACAAGACATTTGAGTAAATACCAATTTCAGATCAACTCAAAGGCAGTTATATATGTATATGTAAAATGTTTAAAAAGTCTAAGTCAGAGAGTCAGAGTCAAAATATAGAGTGTGTTAGCTAGAGTTAGGACATGCAGCTAGCAGACCCAGTCTTAGATATGTATTATAATAATGTACTGTAATATGATGGGGGGGGGCTTTAGAATATTGCATATTAATTAATCACAGGCTGATGGTGGAGTGTTTGTAAGTGAAGTAAATACATCCCGTTGTAAATCTATAAGAAATGTTTTATTGTTGATGTTTTTATTATTTTTTTTTATTGT